>NW_019396368.1:337156-365312 GCF_000591075.1 Eurytemora carolleeae | reverse complement strand
AAATGAGCCAGTGCTTTGCCATGAAACACCTGGAAACTCAATATTTATCAAATTTTCGATTGCTTCCAGATGAGTAAAAAACACATCATGACTGGTTGAAACAGATCCACCTATACAAATTGCATTAGTTTGTTTTTTCCAACGTCCGAAAAAGTGCCTTTATTAAAACAAGATCTAAATTTTCAAACAAAATAAATATTCAAACAAGATCTAAATATTCAAACAAGCTCTAAATATATAAACAAGCTCTAAATATTTAAACAAGCTCTAAATATTCAAACAAGCTCTTAATATTCAAACAAGATCTAAATATTCAAACAAGATGTAAATATTCAAACAAGCTCTATATATTCAAACAAGATCTAAACATTTAATCAAGCTCAAAATATTAAAACAAGATCTAAATATTCAAACAAGATCTAAATATATAAACAAGCTCTAAATATTCAAACAAGATCTAAATATTCAAACAAGCTCTAAATATTGAAACAAGCTTTAAATATATAAACAAGCTCTAAATATATAAACAAGCTCTAAATATTCAAACAAGCTCTAAATATCAAAGCAAGATCTAAATATTCAAACAAGCTCTAAATATTCAAACAAGATCTAAACATTCAACAAGATCTAAATATTCAAACAAGCTCTAAATATTAAAACAAGCTCTAAATATTCAAACAAACTCTAAATATTAAAACAAGCTCTAAATATTCAAACAAACTCTAGATATTAAAACAAGCTCTAAATATACAAACAAACTCTAAATATTAAGGTCTAGCCCAGTATCTCTTAATCTGCTTCCATATTGAAGACATTCTCTTTTTCAAATATGTATACTATACATGGATTGCCAATTTTATATTACAAAACCCTATACGCCATTTTATAATTCAAAGAAAGAAGACGACAATCCTTACAATGTTTTTGTTTAAAACTGCACAAAGCAAATACAGAGTTACCCACAAAGGATCAGACTTCAGAGACGACTGTACAGAATTTAAACTGTCTTTTTTATTCATGATTTCTTGCAACTGCAATCTTGTCTATATCTTTATCAAATCTACATATATACTTTGCTTGTCTTTGTGTTTGTTTGTCTGTTTGTTTGTGTCCAACAAACGTCAAAACAGCTGAACCGATCGGGCCCAATTTTTTTGTTGGACCTCGCGTAACTCCAGGGAAGGTTTAGAGATAATCGAATATTCCAAAAAATTTGCTTTTTTCAAAATTAAGTTTTTGAAAATTTAAAAAATCCACGATTTTTTTTTAATAAAATCCGCGAATTTTTTTGTTTGTTTTTGTTTTACAATGTATACAAAAAGAACATAATCACAATTGAAATAGAAGATGAGCGCGAAGCGCCCAAAAAGACAAGTCATTTAATAAATCAGTTAAAAGTTTCATGTCGTCTTCACAGTCCCATCTTTTATGGATAACCTTGTAACTCGTTCTATTCGAATACTAATAACACTGTTAAACTCTGATCTTTGACTAATATTATAATAAAATGATAAGGATCAAAGATGCAGCATTTTTGCTAAAAATTAAGATAAAGCTTTAGATACACAAAACTCTCTGCAGAGTCGAGCGGGGTAAAAGCAGGATGAAAAATATTTTTCAAATTTTAAAGCATTTAATTTCGGAACAAAGGAGCGCCAAACTAACGAAAATGCAAATAAAAGTGTAGAAATAATGAAATGTCCAATTTAAATCTAATACTGAAAAATAGGGTTTCCAGTTTTTACGGATCAATATGACTACGCACTGTCCTTACGGAACCTTTCCTCAATCTGTTAAGAATGAAAAACAATCAAAATTTAAAGAATGACAGATGTTAACAGGTTTTCTAATAAATTTACCTCTGAGATGAATGGTGTGATTCATACTTAAATAAATTTACAGGACGATTATTTTAGATAGAATTGATCCTAAATAATTGTCTAGTAAACTTTTTTTCCGCTCTGTGAAGTACAGGGTGTACCACGAAACATGACAGTTGGTGAATAGTTTAAAACGGCTTCTTCCATAATATTGTAATGATGTTATGATTTTTGTTGATCTTTTACGATCAGCGGTTCAAGGGATCTTAAGATCGTTGCGATCATAGTTATCTAGGGGTACTATACCCCTGCTGTATATACATATAGAAATGACGGTTTATCATGTTGTTTGCTTGAAGCTAAGTTTAGATCAAGCCAAGCTGTTTCTATTTATAGACCAAGCGACGCTATCCCTTATCTCAGGGTAGCATAGTGCACACTCACAGTGCATGGTGACCCGCCGAGTCAGGGTGCTCGTGCTAGGGATAGAACCCTGGTGGGGGGTTGGCGGGTCTAACAAATGCTATCAGAGTCAGTTCGTTACGAACCCTTTCGATGTGAGGTGGAAGACTAATCTGATCATTCCTCAATTAAATACTGCCTCTTACTTGCATATCGATCGTATAGTATTTTCTTTCATAAATGTTTGTATAAAGTAAAATAAATATAAAACCGTCTCTCGGAATATTATTCGTATGAGTAGTTGCACTGAAATTTTATCATATTTTAGAATATGTCAAGTTGTTTGATACCAAAGAGAATAATAATAAATATTTTATAGTAAAATTGATTTCTAAGTAAAATATATTTTAGTTTTTTAAACTAAATAAGAATAAAGAATAAATAGATAAACAGACAGCCAGACAGACAAGCAATATATATATATATGCTAGGCTTTTAGGGCGCGAACATCTTTTATTTCAGTTGTGAACACCCTCTCTTTGCACCCATTTTAAAACAAAAACAAACAAAATTTCCAGGATTAAAAAAAAATCGTGAATTTTCAAAATTTAAAAAAATCGAATTTTCTAGAGGCAAATTTTGGAAAACTTGTTCATCCATAAACCACCCCTGGGGTCACGTCAGGTCCCACAACAAATTTGTGCCCGATCGGTTCTTCTGTTTTGACGTCCATTGGATACAAACAAACAAACAGACACCCATACAGACAAGCAATATATATACAGATTGATATATATATGATGATTACTTATTATTGCTCTATCTTATGTTCATTTGAATATTTAAACTTGTGTCAACATATATCGTCTTCCTATTCCAGAGTTTTTAGTTCTCACTGTATTATGACTTTTCTTACGAAGATATATATTGTGTATTAGTTCCCTGCCATCGTCTTGATTTGCCCAGGCACAAACTCAAAATGTTTAGGCATAGGAAACAAATTCTTAGAGTCAACATTTTCCTGGAAAAGAATGTGAGCAAACTTTTTTTATTTCTTACATTTTTTCTACTCATTTCGGTAACTAGGGGCAGAGTATTTAAGTTTTCTGATACTGCTTTAACACCTCTCTTATAATAGTTACATACAACATGTGATGAATTAAAAAATATTCAGGCCTAGCTCTTTTTTAATACACAACGCACCATCATTATATTGTAAGTTTTAAGGCTTAAATTCTACTTTGTTGTCTTTTCCATTAGAAGGGACAGTCTAAGAAAACCCTACTAATAAACTCGTTTTTTGGTATGTAGACTTGATGAACTCTATATATTAGAATGATTTTAACCCGTTGTTGCATAATAGTGAAAAGAAAAATCATCAGAAAGATATTTGCAAGTATTCTCTGATCTAATATCAATCCCAAAGAGAATAGAATATATATTNTCTTAGACCTAGTTTGTTTATATTGTGGATAGATTTAAAAACCCAGTTGGGTTTTCATTTTCTTAATTGTGAAGATAAATTGTTCTAATTTTGTTCCTGGGATTTCTGTTGGTAGGTAATAAACTTCTTTGTTTATTGTTGAATGGTTTATCACGTTTTTCACAAATTTTTGTCTCAAACTGACGCTGTCAAAAACTGTAACTCCTGAAAACTTCTTTTTCTCTTTTATTTCTTTGTTGTTTGGTGTTTTTGCTAGTTTTTTAATGAATTGTCTCGGAAAACCTTTTTCTTTTAGAATGGCAGTAACTATTTCGTTTTGTCGACTTAGTTCTTCTTGAGATGTTGTATGTGTCTTGTTTGTTTTGAAATAACACAATCCGGCCATTTTCTTGTATTTTGGGCTTATATTAGAGTTAAAAGGAATGATATCATATTTAGAGTTGGATTTTCTTAGAACTGTTGTTACTGGTTTTGTAGTTGTAGGGTTATTGAAAATCTTAATATTTAAAAACTTCCCATATATAATCTTAGTTTCGACGTTGAATTGTATAGCATCCGGATAACCTGTTGTTATAATTTTAACAATTTTTAACATTGTTTCTGTGTTTCCTGTGATGTGTAATGATACATCATCACGGAATCTCAAATATCTGTTTACATTTTTATGTAGTTTGCGTTTTTGTAGTTTTTTAAATATCTTTAATTCGAAGATTCTAAGGATTATTTCGCTGCCTCTCGCAGAGTTGTCTCCCATCGAAAATCCGTTTTATAAATTCCCTTTGGTTCTTTAAAGTATGAATGGTTCATTGATACTGACATTAAGTTTAAAATATATTCTATTGATTCAGTTGAAAGTTTAGCTAATTGGCAGCTATGTTTTAAACATTTTTCCAATAACTCTTTGTTGCAATTTGAATACAAGTCCCCAAAATCACCTTCTAGTTTTAATGATTCGCCCCAGTTACCTGTGTGTGTTTTTTTAATTCTTTCTATTGCTTCCTCAATTAGAACTCCTAAATTTTGATGATACATATAAACTAGGTGTTCTATCTTTTATGCATAAATACATTTTTTAAAAACCTTCCAGCTTCCTTCCATGATATGTTTAATTCTTTAGCTGAACCAAATAGAACAAAATCATATAAACTTGAACGTATTATTTAAATAAGATAAAATTAATTTAGGTAAAAATATTTGAATCCTAAACAATAAGGACACAACACCATTCAGTTGTTGATGAAGTGATGAATAGACCGGGCTGGAACGGGTTCACCTGTGCAAGAAATAAATTTTTTTTATAAATTTTATTAAGTTTCCGGATTGTGCCTTTAAATAAAGAAACAAAAGTTTTTTAAAAATATTTTGCAGATTGTGCCTTTCATTGAAGGGGCACTGGACCCCTTGTTTTGCATGGGTCCAGTGCCGCTTGGCACTGGGCCCACGCAGGGTACCATTATGAATATATTTATTGGAAAAGACCATGTAAAGGAGGAAATAATAATCCAAGTTTCACCGTTCCATGCCCTTCCATTCCTCATGTATATAAAAATATAAAAATCAAAAAATAAAATTTAAGATTAAAGTTTAAATGAATAAAAATTTCCCATTTATTCCTTGTGTTTTATTTATCATCTAACATTAACATTTAAAATTACTTCCAATAAGGAGTACCTTGATGGAGTTAAATGGGAGTGGAAGTTAAAATCCTAATTTTCTTCGCATTTTCATAATTGTGAAGATCATTTGCTCAATTTTTACACCAGGAATTTCCATTGGAGAATAATATTTCTCTTTGTCTATGTGTAGTTTCTTGAAAATCTTATGCACAAATTTGTGGCGCTGTGATACCTCGTCATAAACTGTTTTAGAAAGAAATCTTTTCTTTGGTTCTGATGTTTTAGGTTCAGTTTTTTGAATCTTCCTTCTTTCTTCTTTCTCATTAAATTTTTTATACTCTAGAATTGTATGAATTACTCTATACTGGTTTCTCAGTTCTTTTTCTGATGAAGAATGAGTTCGTGCAGTTTTGAAATAGCTTAGTCCTGCCATCTTCTTGTATTTTTGGTGGGTATTTGAATTAGGAGGTATTATATTATACTTGTTGTTTTCTTTTCGTAGGACTGTTGTGAAAGGTATGGATGAATGTGGGTCATTATATATTCTAATATTTAAAAATTTCCCATAAATAATCTTGGACTCCATATTGAATTTAAGAGAGAGGGGGTATCCAGAACCAATAATTTTAACAGCTTTTTTAATTTCGTCATCTGACCCTGTTAAGTTTATCGAAACATCATCTTTAAACCTTAAAAAGCGTTTTACTGTTTTTATAAAGATTGTTTCGTGCTAAAACATTGAACATTTTAATTTCATAAATTCTTAGAATAATTTCAGAACCCCTTGCTGCGGAGCAATCTCCCATGGAAAATCCCTTTAGAGTTTTAAAAAAGCCATTTGGCTCTTTAAGATATGAATAGTTCATTATACAGTTAATGAGCAGTCTGATATACTGGAATGATGATTCATGAAATTTAGAGAAAAAACATGCAAGTTTGACGCATTCAGTTAATAGCGTACAGTTGCAATTTGAGTACAAATCACTGAAATATCCTTCAAGCTCAATAGAATTACCCCAATCTCCTGTTGTGGTTTGTTTTATTCTTGAAATACAGGGTGTCCCACGAAACATGACAGTATGCAGGACGACTTGAATGTCGTCTTGATTTTTGATATAATTTGCTGCGTTTATTTGTCAACCTAATTTAATATTGAAAGCACAAAAAACGCAGACCACTTTTTGGAAATGCCAGGGCTAGGAGAATTATGTAATAATTGTTTCAAGAATCATACATGTTAAAGTAGATAGAAGACTAAATGTCACAAATAAATTCAAATACCAAAGACGACTTTCAAGTCGTCTTCCTATTGTCATGTTTTGTGGGATACCCTGTAGCTTCTTGAACCCCTGTGACTGAAGGGGAGATAAACCCAAATTTACGGATAAATTCCTGTTCAGTATGAAACAAAAGATGATACAAATTTTATCTAGTATTTTCTGAATGATTTTGATTGGATCTCGCACGTATAGAACTTTTAATTTCTCTTGGACATTACTAGCATTGATTTTCTCCAGTTTTAAAACTTTCGGTTGTAACCTTAAAACCCCTATTTCGGACACTTTAATTCTTTTCCCATAAAAAATCTGTTTCTTTAATCATGTTTGAAAGTTCATGAGGTAGACCTGTCTTGGCTTCTTGAATAAAATTAAGGATACTTTGTATTATACCATTCTTCCGATATATTTCTTAACCCAAAATGTTTCTGTTCATTAATTTTGGAGTATTGTTCAAATAAATCAGATTTTTTAATACACACATATCCTACATTTTTGTCTGCTTCTATTATAATTTTGTCTTCGTCAATATTGAATGATTGTTCAAATGTTCTCATTGCTGGTAAAAACCTAAATTCTGCGAGTTTCAAGCTTTTTGAAAATTCTGATTTAACCTCTTTGTATAGTTTTAGGAACATCTTTACCATAAAACGTCTGTAAAATGCAAACTCTCTCTTTTTCATGCAATCTATTTTTCTTCTTTTTCTTCTCTTCTCTTTTCCTCTAATGTTCATAGCTTTTCTTTTCTTCTCTTTTTTCTCATCTTTTCTTTTCTTCTCTTCTCTACTCTTCTCTTCTGTTCTCTCTTTTCTTTCCTTTTCTCTTATCGTCTCCTCTTTGTTTTCTCTTTGTTGTCGACATTTAACCGGTTTCGAGCAATGCAGTACAATCCGTTGTTATGATTTTTTTCTGATTTGTTTACATTTCTAGCTTGTAGACCTAATTGAAATGTACTGCGTTTGTACTGTATAATTCAGCATTTGATCATTTGATATTTTGATATTTTTGCTCAAAATTGATCCGAAAGAAATTTTAAACCACAATTTAAACCTTGAATTTTAACTGACCACGATTAATAAAAAAGTTTATACAAATTCTAAACTTTCTGAATCTACTTTTAGTATTTAAAAAATAAGCTTAGATATATCATGACCACCTTAGGTTTATTTCAAAAATCGAAAACTGAACAGACGGCAACTTTACGGTCACAAAAAGATAATTAATTTAGGAAATTTACCAAAGGTTTAAAGTAGAAGTATAAAATAATAAGTATATTGAATGTCACATCTTGAAGTAATATTTTTAGCATTAAATTGTTTTATTTAAAGTCATGATTTTTCTTCGAACATTATAAAATAAAAACCTAAATTTTTTGTTTTTTGGTACAACCCGACAAACAAGACCAACCGAATACGCAAGACTTGACTTCAATGGCGTTCCTTTTCTATTGGAAACTTATCTTTTTAATTATCAATTTTCAACTTTTTCTCAATTTACTTCAAACACAACAATTTTCGCCGATTTTTCTGTGGTGGTTTAAAAAAACGTTAATCTACAATTAAATGTTTATGGATTCATCAAGCCCGTACCCAGGCGGGGGGGGGGGGGGGGGGGGTAAAGTAGTCTGGTGTAAAAGGGGGGTCCAATGATGAATTTGCACCCTCCCTCTCTTTTTTAATTAGTTGCTTGGTATAATCTTCTCTTGAAAAATTGAGTTATTAGCATTTAAAGTTTGTTATCATTCTGTATACAGTATAGTGTATAAACCAAATTAAATCTTCTTTGAAAAAAATTGACCTGGGGTAACATTTTCAGACTGAATTGGCTTGTTTTTCTTTCGCACATGAAGATGTACATGCAATGTAACAAATATGTTGCAGTATGTATCCAAAATTCAGAACTTTAAATTTTGCAGAAACATCACCTCAGTTTCAATATTTTGTTCAGACTATTCAAAATCAGTGAGCTTGAGTAGTAATATCAAAATTATCAACATTCTCTGGATTCCAATTTATTGGAAATATTGAGCTAAAATCTAAATTATGAAAATTTTCCTTGGACCAAGTACAATACAAAACATTAAACTCAGGGAAAATAGAACTTTCACTGTAACATTAAGTATAAGCTTAAATATCTAGGGTTGTTGACAAATTCGAAAATAACATGCATTAAAAAAACTCAAGCTAAAATTACACGTTTTTATACCAAAATTTTCTATGCCCCCTTGCGGCCTGCAGCCATCCCCTCCCTTGCTCCCTACGTTTCACTCGGTGATTCTGGGCCTATGAAGCAACACCCCTCTTTGCACCCCCCCTTGGGAAAATGCTGGTTATGGGCCTGGGTTTCACAGATTTTGAATATTTTTCCTTTTCAATAACTCTTCACTTGATGACCATTATTCATGATTATTTTTTTACTTTTGAAATAAAAACAGTAACAAAGCTTAGACGATGTCAACAGGTTCACCCAGGTAAAGAACCCTTCAATTCAGATTCTAGTATAGATAATGTTGTAATCTTCCAGTCAAGGAAAATACCTTCTTATAATTGTTTCAAGTCTTGTTCATTAAGGGAGGAATTTCTGGCAATTTTTTAGGGAGGAATCTCTTGCATTTTTAGGGAAATCTCTTGCATTTTTGGGAAGGAATCTCTTGCATTTTTAGGGAGGACTCTCTTGCAATTTTGGGAAGGAATCTCTTGCATTTTTAGGGAGGAATCTCTTGCATTTTTAAGGAGGAATCGCTTGCATTTTTTAGGGAAATCTATTGCATTTTTAGGGAGGAATCTCTTGCATTTTTAGGGAGGAATCTCTTGCATTTTTTAGGGAAATCTCTTGCCTTTTTAGGGAGGAATCTCTTGCATTTTTTAGGGAAATCTCTTGCAAGGAATTTCTTGCATTTTTAGGGAGGAATCTCTTACTTTATAGGGAGGAATCTCTTGCATTTTTAGGAAGGAATCTCTTGCATTTTTAGGGAGGAACCTCTTGCATTTTTCGGGAGGAATCTCTTGCATTTTTAGGAAGGAATCTCTTGCATTTTTAGGAGGAATCTCTTGCATTTTTAGGGAGGAACCTCTTACATTTTTTAAGTTATAAGCTTAAATATCTAGTGTTGTTGACAAATTCGAAAATAACATAAATTAAAAAAAACTCAAACTAAAATTACTAAGGCCTATCCAGATCATATAAAATCGTACTTATTTTTAAAATGTAGTTTCAAGAAAACTACCTAGAATTTTTTATTATATCAGATTAATAATTTATTAGTACTAGATATATTATACACATGATGGGGGTTAAAATCATATCATAATTGGGTGGAAAATAAAAACCGAAGACGACATAATACATATCGGAGAATTTTGTTTACTGTCCGACCCTGCTGATCAAATCATCACAGATCTTGGTTAGTTCATCATTATCTCGAGTCTAAACATAGATTAAATATTAAAATATCAAGTTTAAAATAATAATATATTATAAACTATAAATAGTAATCTCTGCTTGTCCGATCAAAACCCATGAACCCCCCTGGACCAATAACAACTGATTACACCCCTCTACTTAGTTTTTTCCTCATTGATATTAACCACATACCACTCTCTCCTTAACTCTATTCTCCATGATATTTGAAACATCCCCTCTCCTTAACTCTATCCTCCTTGATATTTAGCCTCTCTCCCTAGTTTTATTCTCCTTAATATTATGATTCCTACACCCCCTCTCCCAAGCTCCATTATCCTTGATATTATGAAACCTACACCCCCTCTCCTTAGATATATTCTCCTTGGTATAATTAAACCTACACCCCCTCTCCTTAGTTCTATTCTCCTTGGTATAATTACACCTAAACCCTCTCTCCATAGTTCTATTCTCCTTGATATTATGAAACCAACACATCCTCTACTTAGTTCTAATCTCCTTGGTATAATTAAACCTACACCCTCTCTCCCTAGTTCTATGCTCCTTGATATTATGAAACCTACACCCTAGCTCCCTAGTTCTATTCTCCTTGGTATAATTAAACCTAAACCCCCTCTCCTTAGTTCTATTCTCCTTGGTATAATTAAACCTAGACCCTGTATTCCTAATTCTATTCTCCTTGATAATATGAAACCAACACCCTCTCTCCCAAGTTCTATTCTCCTTGATGTTATGAAACCTACACCCTCTCTCCCTAGTTCTATTCTCCTTGATATTATGAAACCAACACCTCCTCTACTTAGTTCTATTCTCCTTGATATTATGAAACCAACACCCCCTCTCCCTAGTTATATTCTCCTTGATATTATGAAACCAACACCTCCTCCAATTAGTTCTATTCTCCTTGATATTATGAAACCAACACCCCCTCTCCTTAGTTCTATTCTCCTTGGTATAATTAAAAGCACACCCCCTCTCCTTAGTTCTATTCTCCTTGGTATTATGAAACTTACACCCTCTCTCCCTCGTTCTATTCTCCTTGATATTATGAAACCTACACCCCCTCTTCCTAGTTCTATTCTCCTTGATATTATTAAACCTACACCCCCTCTCCCTAGTTCTATTCTCCTTGGTATAATTAAACCCACACCCCCTCTCCTTAGTTCTATTCTCCTTGGTATGATTAAACCTACACCTCCTCTCCTTAGTTCTATTCTCCTTGATATTATGAAACCTACACCCCCTCTCCTTAGTTCTATTCTCCTTGGTATAATTAAACCTACACTCCCTCTCCTTAGTTCTATTCTCCTTGATATTATAAAACCAACACTCCCTCTCCTTAGCTCTATTCTCCTTGATATTATGAAATCTACACTCCATCTCCTTAGTTCTATTCTCCTTGATATAAAAACCAACACTCCTTCTCCTTAGTTATATTCTCCTTGATATGAAAACCTACACTGCCTCTCCTTAGTTCTTTTCTCCTTGATATAAAAACCTTTACTCCCTCTCCTTAGCTCTATTCTCCTTGGTATAAAAACCTACACTCCCTATCCTTACCTCTATTCTCCTTGATATAAAAACCTACACTCCCTCTCCTTAGTTCTCTTCTCCTTAATATAAAAACATACACTCCCTCTCCTTAGGTCTATTCTCCTTGGTATAAAAACCTACACTCCCTATTCTTAGCTCTTTTCTCCTTGATATAAAAACCTACATTCCCTCTCCTTAGTTCTATTCTCCTTGATAGAAAAACCTACCGTCTGCTCTAAAGACCTTTCCAGGGAGGCAACCCTCATCTCAGCCTTCCTCAAAAGGGCCTAAACATAAAATATACAATATATCTTTTTCCACCTTACAAATGTAGAACTAGTTTTAACACAATGCCAAGATCCGCCATTTATTAGCTCCCTGGGTCATATAATTCAAGAGAGAAGAAAAATCTCTCCAAAAATATATTTGTTTCACACAAATGGGAATTAATGTTTCACGTTCTTAATTATTTTTACGGAAAAGTATCTCCAAGAGGGGGAAACAAGCAAGTTAAATGAGTACTTTCATTTTTACAAGAATAATGACATTTGAGGAAAAGTTATTTATTTTTAAGCGACAAGAATCAAACAGAAAAATAAAGCTTTACCACAGGTTAAATTGTTTTAACATTTACGAAAACCATTTCTTAAAATATATTCTATGATACAGTAACTGTATATATATATTAGGGGTGTTCATTTTTAGGGTCACTTTTGGTACAGAGATGGAAGGTCGCCAGAAAGTTGCAAAATTTTGCAAGATTAANAATAATAATAATAATAATAATAATAATAATAATAATAATAATAATAATAATAATAATAATAATAATAATAATAATAATAATAATAATAATAATAATAATAATAATAATAATAATAATAATAATAATAATAATAATAATAATAATAATAATAATAATAATAATAATAATAATAATAATAATAATAATAATAATAATAATAATAATAATAATAATAATAATAATAATAATAATAATAATAATAATAATAATAATAATAATAATAATAATAATAATAATAATAATAATAATAATAATAATAATAATAATAATAATAATAATAATAATAATAATAATAATAATAATAATAATAATAATAATAATAATAATAATAATAATAATAATAATAATAATAATAATAATAATAATAATAATAATAATAATAATAATAATAATAATAATAATAATAATAATAATAATAATAATAATAATAATAATAATAATAATAATAATAATAATAATAATAATAATAATAATAATAATAATAATAATAATAATAATAATAATAATAATAATAATAATAATAATAATAATAATAATAATAATAATAATAATAATAATAATAATAATAATAATAATAATAATAATAAAAATAATAATGATAATTACTTGTAGTTTAGTAATCTCTGCAGCCTTACTTCTCTTCACCTCCTCTAGCTTCTGGTTCGCTCTGGAAAAACAAAATATGAAGGGATTGTTCCAATATCTGGGTAAAAGTAGCAGATACCAGTTATTAAAGGGACTGTAAGGGTGATTTCAGAGCGAAATAAATAAAAAAACTTACTCTTCAATCTTAGTTTCAGCATGAGTTTTCAACAGTTCATATCTCTCTTCTGCTCTCTTGTTTCTGAAATAGTAAAATCTAATTATAATCACAATTATTATAAAAGAACAAATTAAAAAAAATCTTAAATTAACTTTTATTCTTTTAATTTTTATGTTATTGTTGTAAACTCCGAGCTTTATTTATCTACAGCAGAATTTCAAACGCAATAATTAACTCTCTTAGTTCATATTTATTAATTCAATAATTGTAATAATTGTATATTTATATTTAGGAGATTAATATTCAGCATTCGGATCCACCTCGGTCTCAAACGACATCAGGAGCTCTACCCTTCTCAGCATCAGCAAGGACATGTGGGTCAACAGTTCCACCTCCATCCTCAGATAGCGTTCCTCCCTAGATATCCTCCTATGCCCCTGAGATGCATCTATAATCCATTGATGCAAGTTCTGCCAGACAACATCTATCTGACCCTCGATCCTTCTCCAGTTACTGATAACTACAGTGACCCGGCCTCTGTCTGGCTGGAGGCCCAGTCTCATCCACAGGAGGTCATTCTCATCTGCATCCTCCGGCCTATCCTCCGGGTCTGGGGGATCTACATTAGGATCCCCCGTCTGGGGGTCAACTCCTCCTGGCTCTCTCCTATTCCGATCATTCCCTCCTTCATCTACAGGTCTCCCAGGCACACCAGCAGCAGGCAGGACCCGAACTACATCCCCATGATCCTCATGGTCACCACCCCCTGGGGGTAGGGTGGTCGTAATCTTCATGATAGCTTTTATTAACCCTTTGTGGTATTGTTAATTACTTAGCTATTAATATACTTATAATCCATCAAGAATTATTTATCTTTTATATAACTTTACTAAGCTATTGGTCTTGCTTAGCGTTACAGAGCTATCTTATCTAGCTTTACGGAGCTATTGACTTTACTGAGCTATTAACTTTATCTAGCGTGCATTGATTATCTCACTTGAGATCAGAGATAAACAATGCCACAAACTCTAATCCGTCGTTATTTATAATAACGCTTTAGCAACTTTTATGGTATTTTAGTTACTTAACTATTGATACAATTATTAACAATCTAAAATCAGTTATNTAAATACGCCTCTGCCCCCCCTACTACAACAAACTAAGCTTACCGCTTACTAAGATCCTCCACTGTCCTCTTCAGCATATCCTCGTTAGCCTTGAATCCTCCGACAACCTCCCTTGTCCTCTCGTACTTCCGGTGAACGTCATTAAACGCTCGCTCAACTGCGCTCAGGTCTTCCAATATCTGAATATTCATTTCCGGTTAGTCCCTTCTTAAATGTCCTGTCCTGTGTTTTGTTCTATGGTCCCGCATTAAGTCCTGAATTATATCATATCCTCAGAGGAGTAATCAGGGGGGCTATGGGGGCTCAACCCCCCACTTAATCAGTCCGATCTATGGTTACCAGGGGGTCTTGTGACTCTATGTGTGATAAACCCTCATTTGTTAATAATAATAAGAATTATATGAGCAGCATTGAAATAAAATTAGTCAAGTTTTATATCTTGCAATGAAAAACGTAAAGAGACTGTAAGCTTTATTTTAACTAACCCTCCATGCAAGAAGGGGAATGGAGGATTTACAACGGTACTCTATAAACCCATGACTGATCATCAACTGCTGAAAACTCTCTTAGTCTCTAAATGGAATTCAAACTGCCGAAAAACTGTATTTCATGAAAATCTCGAATATTTTATATCCAACGCCAGGTTGTTAAAAGTTCCAACGAAAATAATTAATTTGTTCTTAAATGTCAAATATTGATATTTCTTTTAAAAACCAGGTGTGAATCGGACAGTCACTTTTTATATGGAGTGTAACTTTAATTTATGTCTATTTATTCATTAATAAAGTAAAACAATATAAATATGTAATAACTTCAAACAAAGTTAATAAAAATGCGAATATTTTACATTTAATGAATGAAAATGGGTTCGAATTGAAAGACATACTGAGTACATAATAATACACAGGGGCGGACACAGGATTTAAGTGAGGGGGGGGGTGTGTCCGCCCCTGATAATACATCTAAATCAAGACAAATACCTGATCTCTTTCTGTCCTAAGTCTATCCTTTTCTATTTCTAGAACCACGGTATCCCTTTGTTTTTCCTGAAATTGAGAAACAATTTAAATTCCAAGCTTGGCACCATTCAGTTTCGTTTCTCTCTCGACTTAAACATTTCATTTTACGAATTCAACATTTATAACTAAGTTACCAATGCTATTCAAGCTAATTAATCCGTTTTCAAGGTTTTTTGGTTACAAATCCCATCCCATCCCATCCCACTTTTATGGAAATCCTACTTCCACAATACCATTTCGAAATGAGTATACAAAATCTTATTGGATTGAGGCTTTACGCTTTGCAAAGATATAGACTAAACAGATAATTCAACTAAGGATGCCTAACACTCCATTTAACCCACAGACTTAGAAATAGGCGTTTTTGAGCTCCCAACAAAAAAGTACTGAGCTATATTATTAGGATATATTATACCTGGATAAGCTGACTTATGGTTTTCTCAAAATCTCCGATAACGAGGAGCATCTCGTTATTGTTAGAATCCATCTGTGCAATATCGGACATTAATCCCTGAACAGAATATCGTCTTCATCATAGAAATGGAAATGCGGGAAAGAATCTACAGTTATATTTAAATCATGTAAAGATGTGCTTCTTCTATTATAGGTATTTCATATTTCTAAACTAGGGTTCCCAATGAAATTTTGATTTGCGCTGCAAATTTTTTACTTTTTTTTGGCTTTCTTGCAAATTAAATGTTCGCACATCTGCGTGGAATTCGCGAATTTCTACCTGTATCTGCTTCTGGTTCTGTTTTATCTCCTGTTGAAGGTTCATCAGCTCCTTGTCCTTCTCCAACAGTCTTTGCTCGTGGAGCAGACCTAGCTGCGTCAGGTTGGAGGTGGTATCTCCTGACAGAGCTTTCAACTGCGTCAGTGTTGACGCATTGATGTTGTTAAAATGTGTGAGGTCGGGGATATCGTCCGGAAAACATAGAGTTCCATTCTTGTGAGCTAAAACATGTTTCAATTTAGTGCTGTCGTCTTCTGCGTGAATATATAACAAATACGACTATTAACGCTCCACCATCACAATCCATATAATACAACTTATTAATTGAAAAAAATATTGAGGAACTGATTCCTTGTCTCAAATTCTGAGAAAATTATGAGTATAATTGGAGAGCAATCATTTATTAAGAGACATTAAAAATAATAAAATTGAAAAACAATTTCGTTTTTAATGTGATAATATTTTACATCTAGCCAATTTAACAGTAGGTATATGTATAATGAAGAAACTTCAAAAAATGTTTTGACTTGGAATTTAGAACTAAGGAGGAACCATGATACACACATCTGATCAGTCACTTTAGTCATTAGTCTATCACTTTTTCATAACCAAAACCCCATTTGTCGAACGTTAGCCCAATCGGAACTTTTAGTTGGATCTTAAAAAAATATTAACAATTTTGATTTTTAAACTCTTATCGCAAAAATGAGGTCTCCAATACTGAAATTGAAAAAGTTCAAATCTGCGACGCGACCCCTCTTAATATTCAAATTTATAGGACGTTAGGGCACACAGAGACGGCTTTAAATGGGGGTTTCGTCATGAAAAGGTAGTGACGAGTTTTTTGGATTTGCACACCTAGACTTGGTGCAAACACTAGTCGAGGGGATTCCAAAATGCTATATCCTGAACCCTGATCATTTCTATGAAGTAAATTATGTCTAGTGAGGACTGTGCTTTGAGTTCTCACCTGAAAGAATATCAAGATGTGATTCCATGTTCCTAGTACTGGATTCAACAGGTTCCAGGGATGCAAGGGTTCCAGGTTCCTTGGATTTAATGGTTCCAGGTTCCAGCATGGCTATCTCACCTCCTCCTGAGGTTATCACAGACTCATCGTTCAGATCACCCAGCATACAAAACTAAAATATATTTTTTAAGGTTTAATTTTAAAAATTGAAAGTTGTCGTGGTTTTTAATTGGACTATTGAGCATTGAGTACAGCCATAATTTCATACAACCCTCCATTTGCAGAGTGGTATGACCGATTTACAACCTTAGTCACAACAAAATGATATCCTTAATAATTTTCTAGCTGAAAATTGATTATTTTCGATTGTAGTTTTTTTTTGAAGAATTTAGAGAAAAACTACAATGTGTTAATCAGAGCGAGATATAAAGGGTTCCCTAGTAAATCAGACATGCTGAAAATTAAATGGAGGACCACCACTTACATCACCTTAACCCACAACTAAATATTAAATGGAGGACCACCACTTACATCACCTTAACTCACAACTAAATATTAAATGGAGGACCACTTACATCACCTTAACTCACAACTAAATATTAAATTCATCTGATCAGTCACTTCAGTCATTAGTCTATCACCTTTTCATAACCAAAACCCCATTTGTTAAACGTTAGACCAATCGGAACTTTTAGTTGGATCTTAAAAATATTAACAATTTTGATGTTTAAACTCTTTTATCGCAAAAATGAGGTCTCAAATCCTCAAATCGAAAAAATTCAAATCTTAGACCCCTCCTAATGTTCAAATTTATAGGACAAAAAAAGACGGCTTTAAAATGGGGGTTTCGTCATGAAAAGGTAGTGACGAGTTTATTTTTGGATTTGCACACCTAGACTTAGTTAAAACACTAGTCTTGAGGATTCCAAAATGCTATGTCCCGAATCCTGATTATTTCTATGAAGTAAATTATATCTAGTGAGGACTATGCTTTGGGTTCTCACCTGAAAGAATATTAAGATGTGATTCCATGTTCCTAGTACTGGATACAACAGGTTCCAGGGACTCATCGTTCAGATCACCCAGCATACACAACTAAAATATTTTTTTTAAAGGTTTAATTTTAAACATTGAAAGTTTTCGTGGTTTTTAATTGGACTACTGAGCATTGAGTAAAGCCACAATTTCAAATAACCCTCCATTTGCAGAGTGGTATGTCCGATTTACAACCTTAGTCACAACAAAATGATATCCTTAATAATTTTCTAGCTGAAAATTGATTATTTTCGATTGTAGTTTTTTTTTGAAGAATTTAGAGAAAAACTACGAAGTATTAATCAGAGCGAGATATAAAGGGTGCCCTAGTAAATCAGACATGCTGAAAATTAAATGGAGGTCCACTTGTATTACCTTAACTCATAACTAAATATTAAATGAAAGATCAGTTTGACTATTTACGTTACAAAGTATTTACATGTAGATTGTCAATGAAAGACAAAAACGATTGTTTTGATAAATATGTGCATATTTTTTTGTTCAAGGCTAATCTCCCTAAAACCCTGATCTTTTAAAAACAAATAAAAAATGCCAGGTCCCCATTATTAACGCTTTATGTTGTGATTATAAGAAGTCCCAAAAAAATATTTTGCGAAAAAAAGAACATAAAATATGAGAAAATCATTTAAACATTCTGAATATATAAACCATTTATTACCTCTGGTTTCTTAATGCTTCCAGAGGACTCCCCCAAAGTTGGTAGTTCCAGTTCAGTCAAGGTCTAAAATTAAGAACAAATAAATGAAGGTTTTTAAAGCAATGTTTCTTAACAAAATTTGATCTTGTTACTTTGATATTTTTCTTCTTAAGGAATTGGGTATTTGCCACCAACTTTGATTTTCTAATCCATAGATCTTTGTAACCCGGTGCTGTAGACCTTAGATAATTCAAACTATGAATTCGGTCAGATTAATAAATCTTAAGTTTGAAATATCAGAGGTAATTTACGCCATCAGGTTGCAAAGATAAAGGGATTAGAAAATTTGAGTTTGTGGCAAAGATTGAATTCATTTGTATTTTTAATCATTGCTGAGAAATCAGTAAACCGAATCTGATGGATTATGTTGTTAAAATAAAAGTTTCTGATGTGGATAACAGTTCATAGCGCTATTTCATAGAAAAGTTTAGACCTCTCCAAAAATCCATTAATCTTAAATGTTAAATAATTATATATTATATCTACAAAAACATATAGTACAGCCCTTTTTCTGTGTAATCAAATAAAATGAGACAAAAATAAATTGAAATAAATAACATTAAACAATTTGAAATTATTTGAAATAAACTAAAATGGATAGAATAAGACTGAAAATGAACAGAAATGAAAAAAATAAATAAAATAAGATTAAAAAACCTGATTTGGAAATTCTGAATTGATCAACTTTTCTAAATCCAAAGGTTCAGGTACAACATAGGAATCATCTATTTTATATTTGTTTGGTCGAGTAGACACAAGCTCCACTGGTGTGGGAGTACTGGTTCCTGATGGAGAAGGTTCTAGGTTTAAAGGAGTACTAGAGATATGTTCCAGGTTCAAAGGAGTACTGGATTCTTTCGGTTCTGGGTTGGTCTCCAGGTCCAAGACAGAACTGATAACTCTGGGTTCACTGGGTTGTGCTGAAGTAGGTTTCTCTTGGGTTGAAGCCAGCTTGTTGTCCAATGGTTTATCAATCAAATCGTTCTTTACTGAAGATTTGGTTTGGAAGGGATCAAAGTTCGGATCATTCAGAAAATCGTAATTGTAACCTTAACACATTTTTAATAAATTTGTATGAATCTTTGCTCGATTTTCAAGAGATCTTAAATAGATGGTTTCACGCTTATAATACATTCAGTCCTAGGGAATATTTCAAAAGCAACTTGAAGGGACTATAAGACGTAGTTTTAAGTGATTTTCTGTAAAAAAAAAGTGAAGTCCTATTCCCAGCAGTACCTTTCAGAGCTTACTTTGAATATATCACAAAAGGAAGATATCTTCGTTTTTCTATTTTATATTAATTCTCTCAATTTCTTTTTTGGTCTCTGCTGCATAAATCAGTAAGTCACTTTTTTAAACAACCCAATTTAAAAAATGGTAAATTTTTCCGATAGAAAACCGACGATATCACTCTTAATTTTCCTCAAGCTAAGGTTTAAAGGACGAATCGGGCAAAATAATTTTTTAATGGAGAAGTACCGATAATAACTGTATAGAAGACATTTTGAAAATTGCTTCGCCTCAGAATTAAAACAATGTTGAATTTCTAACCTGATATTGCTACCGGTGTGGGATTTGATTTTTCTTTCTCTTCCATCTTCTCTGCTCCAGCAGTTTCGTCTGGAGTAGGAAGGTTTATTGGGTTCTCATCTACTACTGATCCTAACCTAGACTCAGGGTCAGGTAGGTCAGCTGCAAGGTTGAGCTCTACTCTTGGAATATCTGGAGTTGGTTTTAGATCCACTCCTGGAGTAACCGGAGATGGTTTTAGATCTACTTCTAGAGTATCTGGAGAAGGTTTAGAAACTACTTCTGGAGTATCCAGGTTTTCAACTCCATCCTGGATTTGATTCTCGTTCATTTCAAACTCCACTGTGGATTCACGTTTGATTAAACTTTCCTTCAATTTGCTTATCGGAGATTTGGTAAGTTTAGCAGGGGACGATTCAGTAAGGTCGTTTTTATTTATATCGTCCACAACATTCGTCTTGGTGACAAATGGATTGAAGTTAGGATCGTCCATGTTGTCTAAGAAATCAAGGTTGTATCCTTTAGCAGGGGCTGGGATGGGATTCTCGAAAGATTCTGTGGGTTCTGCTGCTGGTTTTGGGACAGGTTTCTTCTTCTTCTTTAACCAGGGTTTAGGGACTTCTTTCTTCTTTTCAGCAGGTTTAGCAATTTCTTCAGACTTGTCAGACTCGGGAGTCAGAGAATTATTTGATTTTAAATCTACGTTGGTGACATCAATCTCATTAGACTCTTTGGGTTCTGTTGTAACGTCGAATGAGCCCCTGACTGCAGTTTTAGTTTCGAACGGATTAAAGTTAGGATCATCAAGCTGACTTAGAAAATCAAGGTTATATCCTTTAGAGGGAGGAGGAGGAGAACTTGAACTTTCTCCATCCTTAGTCGGTTCATCGACTCCGGAGGTTTCAGGGGCTGGAGCAGGTTTTGCGGATTTCTTTAAAAGTGGTTTTCGCGGGACTAATTTCTTCTTTGCCACCGGATTTTTTGCAGGGGGTTTTGGAGCAGAAGAGCTTGGTTCTCCTGCAAGGGAATCTGAGGGGGTTGGTTCTCCAGGAACCGGAACTGAGGTTCCAAAGTTTTCCAGGATTGCGGTTTTGGTCTGAAACGGATTAAAGTTGGGATCATCCAAATTGTCCAGGAAATCCAGATTGTAGCCTTTAGCAGGGGGAACAGGGATATCATCTTCCTACAAGAATAAACTGTTAAAGCTTTTTAATAATAATTCGATTAAAGGGACTGTAAGCGTAATTTCAAGTGACCTTTCATGCAAAGATGACAATGACCTATTTAGAATGCTTTGTCTGATCAAGTATGAATTAGATATCAATGTTTTCGGTTTCTTTAAACTTTTTATTCTCATTTGGGGTTTCTCTGCGAAAGTGAAGGCATTTCTTGCTTATAAGAAGCAATGGAGAACCTCAAAGAAATAAAAACGACGGTATCTTCCACATATTTTATAAGATTAAGGTTTCAAGAGTACCTTTGTAAATCGGACATTGCCATCTTTGCATGGCATTGGCCAATTTAAATTACGATTACAGTCCTTTTGAATATAGAAATAGAAAAGAAATGAATGAGGGAAAGCCGAACAAGCTAATATCCAGTTAGAGTTGAGTACACTTAACACAAATGACGGGAGATATTGTTTTTTTTTCTCTCTCTCTCTTGATACGACTTGTGGATGAATGCAGTAGAAACAACTGAGGAAATTGACAGATTTCCCCTCTTTTCAAGATAAAAAAACAGACATCTTTCTCATAGTTACTTTGATAAAAGTTTAAAGGCACCGTTGTAAATCCTGGCATGTAACTCTAAAAATTAAGCATCACTCAAAATAATTCGCTTAAGGAACATCTCGAAAAATTTCTTGTTGAATAACGTTAAGACACTAACAGGCTCTTTTAAATAGAAATAAATTTAAAATATAGAAAACAAATTAGAATTTACCTCTGTGTTCTCCATTCTGGGATTACTCTCTGCAGTTCTTACATCGGATAATTCTATCTTAGAAACTGCTTCGGTCTCCTTGGTTGTATCTGTATCCTTGACGTTAACTGTATCTGTATCCTTGACGTTAACTGTATCTGTATCCTTGACTTTAACTGTATCTGTGACCCTGACTGTATCTGTATCGATGTGTGTATCCAGGTTTAGATGGACTGTATTGTATACTACTGTAGGCTGCTGCAGCAGACAGCTTGGCTTATCAAACATTCCTAACAAATCTAGAATTTAATTCATATTGTTTTTACAAGATAACAATATAAACTATTTTATCATCTATTTTCAATCTAGCAATATGAATTAAGATCCGAATTTATGCTTTGATTTAACCAATTCTCAACCTAATGCATTTTTTATAAAAAGATTTTAAGTGACTAAAAAAAGTTGCCTTTTGATAAAAATGTTTTGATTTTTGCATTGCGTGAATATTAAAATATCAGTTTTGACGAAATTTGACACGTAAATCAGATTTAACAGAAGCATTTTCAGCACTTGCCATAAAACTACCTTATGCAAGATAGACATTCATTTTTTTTTTTATTTAATGATGTACTTTAATCAAACTCGGTATATGAAGCAAATCAACTATTCCTAGAAACAAAATAAAAATATTCAATCTAAAAAAAAAAAAAAAATTCCTCTCCTTTAAATTAAAAAAAAAAAGTTACCGTCGGAGCTTTCCGAACCTTCTTTTCTTGGTTTGACAATAGCTGTAGGTTTTCCAGCTAGCGGTGATTCAAACAGATGACGCTTAACAGCTTCCATCTCATGTTGGATCCCACCCAACGGGTTCTTAAGGGGTGGCAGAGGAGACATAGATGGGAGTTTAGGGGCGTCTACGGGGGTGTCTGACAAAGGGGCGATGTGATGCAATTTTATAGCTGGGCTTTCTCCTTGGAGAGCAGATTCTTGTTTGTTTACTGCTTCAAGGACATTAAGGGGAGCTTTAGTGATGTCATTAGATTCCTCAGAATCAGCTGGGGCCATCGATTCAGTTGCTTCTTCCCCAGTGTTGGATTCAGCTACTGTCATTGATTCAGCTACCACAACATCAGTACTAGCTTCAGTGGCTGCGATTGGTTCAGTTACTTCAACTTCAGTATTAGGTACAGTTTCTCCCAGCGGTTCAGTTGCTTCTGCCTCATTGTTGAATTCAGTTGCGTTCATTGGATCTGTTACTTTTAACCCAGTATAAGATTCTGCTGCAGACATTGGTTCAGTTACCTCTGATTCAATGTCTAATTCATCTGGTGCCATTGATTCAGTTGCATCTGCTTTAATATATAATTCAGCTAGTGCCATTGGTTCAGCAGCTTCAATTTTAGGATTACATTCAGCTGGTTCCATAATTTTAGTTGCTTCTGCCGCAGTATCAAATTCTGCTGCAATTAATTCACTAGCTTCTACTTCAGCAGTAGAGATCTCAGTTTTATCAGCTTCAATATTAGAATCGGGTGCTGCTTTTGGTACAGTTGCTTCAGGCTCAATATCTCTTTCAGCTACTGCATTTGATTCAGCTAATTCCGCTTCAATACTAGATTCAGCTACTGCCATTGATTCAGCTACCGCCATCGATTCAGCATTAGACTTGACTGCTGCCGTTTGTTCAGGAACGTCGGCATTAGATTTGAATTCTTCAATTGATTCAGTAACTTCAGCATTAGATTCGACAGCTGCTATTGGTTCTGCTCCGTCAGATTTTGTATTTTCAGCTACTGGCACGGATTTATTTACTTCTGCATCACAATTAGATTCTTTTGCTTCCATTGGTTCACAAGGATTACATTCAGCCGGATCAGTTACCTCTACTTCAGAATTGGACTCAACTACTACATTTTGTTCTGTTGTATCTGCAGTAATTGGTTCAGTCATTTCGGACGCAATATTGTATTCAGCATCTACTTTTGGGTCAGTTTCTTTTGGTTTAATACTTAATTCGGCTCCTACCATTGGTTCAGATACGTCAACTGCAGTATTGGATTCAACATCTGCTACAAGTTCAGTTGCAACTTCTACTGCTTCTAATGGTTCGGTTGCTTCTATCTCAATATTAGATTCAGCAACTGCCATTGATTCAGTTACTTCCTGATCAGTAACAGATTCAGATAAAGCCAGTTCAGTTGCCTCTGAATTAACAACTGATTCACCAGCTGCCATTGGTTCGGTAACTTCTGCTGAAGTATTGGATTCAGTTGCAGTCATTGTTTCAGTGACATCTTTGTCAGCATTAAATACAGCTTCAGTTTTTTGTTCAGTTACTTTTGCTGCAATATTGGATTCAGTTTCAGTTTCTGTCATTGGATCATCTATTTCTACGACAAAATTAGATTCACCTAATGCCATTGGTTCAATTACTTCTACAGCAGTATGAGATTCAGCAACAGCCATTGGTTCAGTTAGTTCTGCTTTAATGCTAGATTCGTCTGCTGGTTCAATTCTATTAGTTTCTTCTGCATCAGTGCTAGATTCAACAACGTTCATTGGCTCAACTCCTTCTACTTTTGTATCCAATTCAGATTCTGAAAATTGTTCAATGGGCTTGACTGAACTCTGAAATTCATTAACACCATTAACTTCTCCTGGTTCTGAGGCATTAGTATTTACTTCAATGGATTCATGGGCTTCTTCAATGCTCGCTTCTTGTGCAACACACATGTTATCCTCAATAGTAGCTTCTACAGTATTATCTAAATCATTATTGATCTTTTGTTGTTTTTCGTTTTTAAGAAAAAGGACGAGTTCTTCCTCTCTAGGTGGTTCAGGAAGCTCTGCAGGTTCAAGATCTGGTATACTCTCTAAGTCTGGAGGAGGATCAGGGAGCTCAGGGGTCTCAGATTTATCCTCAGCAATGTCAAATATCTCAGCTCCTTTTAAATCTATGTCAGGATCGTTTTCTGAAACAAAAATTAACAGTAAAATTCTCAATCAGTTTTTCTCTACTCAGAGACCGAAAATTATAATGAGTAGGAAGTAGTTGAACTAGTTCAACCATCCGTACTACCTAGTTAACTACATCTCATATTCATTGATTCCGACTTCTGAACATTAAAATCAGAAATAGTATACACAATTCTTTGTAATAAAGTTTTCAATAGTCCTGAATAGTCTTTGCGTGGAAGTTAATTATAGACTCAGTATGGAATTGAAACTCAAAATAAAACAGCAAAATATTACTGTCATTTAAAAAACAGTTATCCAGACAAGGAACTAAAAGTTTCACGAAAAATGTCCAATGTATAATAAGTCTGAAAAAAACCAGAAACAAACAAACGACAAGGTTATTTTCATTTTAATCAACTTATGGTTGGTTATACAAATAGCATAAATGACACAAAAAAAAACCAAAATCGCCAAAAACAAAAATGACAATGGCAAAAATTACTGATCACAAACTGACCTTTAGCAAAAATGAAAATAAGGAAAAATTACATGTAAAGCTAAAATTCCATATTAAAAACTGAGATTTAGCAAAAGTGACAATTAAAATGTACAATCTAACAACTAGCAAGAATGGAAAATAGCCAAAATACATGATTCACAACCCGCACAACCCGGATAAAAGCTAACTGACACTTACCTTCTTCACTATGAGTTGAGTCTGAGTTTAATCTTATATTTCCAAACATATCAGTAAGAGAACCAAGGGTCTCCCTCCTACAACATTAAAGGCATAAATTTTGGGAAAAATTTTAAAATTTGACATTTTTAATACTTAACAAAAAAATAATTTCTTCAACTTAACGAAAAAATGATTTTTTTGAGTAGTAGTTTTGTCTAACTCCTTGGAACAAAGGTTAAAGATTGTCTACCTATTTTAGTCTTGTCTTTCCTTTCGAACAAAGGATTTAAAGGTTGTCTACCTAATGTAGTCTTGTCTAACTTCTTGGAACAAAGGTTTTAAAGATTGTCAACCTATTGTAGTCTTGTCTAATTCCTTGGAACAAAGGATTAAAGGTTGTCTACCTCTTGTAGTCTTGTTTAATCCCTTATAACAAAGGTGTCAAGGTTGTCTACCTAGTCTAGTCTTGTCTAACTCCTTGGACCAAAGAATTAAAGATTGTCTACCTTTTGTCGACTTGTTTTATTCCTTGGAACAAAGGTTTAAGGTTGTCAACCTATTGTAGTTCTGTCTAGGTCCTTGGAACAAAGGTTTAAATGTTGTCTACCTATCGTAGTCTTTCTTAATTCCTAAAACCAAAGGTTTAAAGGTTTAAAGGTTGTCTACCATATGTAGTCATGTCTAACTCCTTGGAACAAAGGTTTAAAGATTGTCTACCTATTGTAGTCTTGTCTAACTCCTTGGAACAAAGGTTTAAATGTTGTCTACCTATTGTAGTCTTGTCTAACTCCTTGGAACAAAGGTTTAAAGATTGTCTACCTATTGTAGTCTTGTCTAACTCCTTGGAACAAAGGTTTAAATGTTGTCTATCTATTGTAGTCTTGTTCAACTCCTTAGAACAAAGGTTTAAAGGTTGTCCACTTATTAAAGTCTTGTCTAATCCCTTAGAACAAAGGTTTAAAGATTGTCTACCTAGTGTAGTGTTGTTTAATTCATTGGAACAAAGGTTTAAAGGTTGTCTACTAATTGTAGTCTTGTCCAACCCCTTGGAAAAAAGGTTTAAAGATTGTCTACCTTTATAGTCTTTTTTAATCCATTAGAACAAAGGTTTAAAGGTTGTCTATTGAAGTCTTTTTTATTTAAAATGGGTGCCGGTGATGGAACAAACCTCTGTAGAGTAAAAAAGTAGATGTTAGTTCCACATTTATTGAAAATATATTTTAGTCTGGGTTGACAATGACCCTCGTCAGTTTTTGAAATTGTTTCTGTCAAGAAGATTAAAAACACAGTTTTTTCTAGACTCTTGTAACAAAGTTTAAAAGGTTGTTTACCTTTTGTAGTCTTGTCTAACTCCTTGGTACAAAGGTTTAAAGATTGTCTACTTTTTGTAGTCTTGTCTAACTCCTTGGAACAAAGGTTTAAAGGTTGTCTACCTTTTTTAGTCTTGTCTAACTCCTTAGAACAAAGGTTTAAAGATTGTCTACCTTTTGTAGTCTTGTATAACTCCATGGAACAAAGGTTTAAAGATTGTCTACCTTTTGCAGTCTTGTTTAATCCCTTAGAACAAAGGTTTAAAGATTTTCTACCATTTGTAGTCTTGTTTAATCCCTTAGAACAAAGGTTTTAAGGTTGTCTATTGAAGTCTTGTCCAACTCCTTGAAACAAAGGTGGTTGTCAACCTATTTTAGTCTAGTCTAACTCCTTAGAACAAAGGATTAAAGGTTGTCAACCTATTGTAGTCTTGTCCAATCCCTTGGAACAAAGGCTTTAAGGTTGTCTACCTAGTGTAGTCTTGTCCAACCCCTTGGAACAAAGGTTTAAAGATTGTCTACCTATTGTAGTCGTGTCTAAACCCTTAGAACAAAGGTTTTAAAGGTTGTCTAATGTCTACCTAGTGGCATCTTATCTAATTTTTTAAAAACAAAGGTTTAAAGGTTGTCTACCTATTGTAGTCTCGTTTAACCCCTTGAGACAAAGGCTTTAATGGTGTTATCGAGTCTGATTCCTCCGAGTCCAGCTTAATCCTGTATCCCAGTTTACCAGACCTGAACATAGGGAAATAATCAAAAAAATTTGGAGTAGAAAAACTCTTCAAAAAAAATAGACTACAAACTTAAAATCTGTTTAACCCAAAACAGAAATAAAACTCCAAAAAAAAATAAATGAGGTATGAAAGCCAAAAATAAAACACCACTGCTGTAACTTTAAATTTTAGTATATTGTTTCTACACAAATAAGCATGAAAAAGAATACAACTCGAATTTCAATTTTGACAGACTTTCTTATTTCAATTAAATCCCCAACAAAATTGTAAACTTTCCTAAAAATTAATTAAATAAATTAACTAAATAGATCTAATAAATCCTAATGGCCCCCCCCCCCCC
>NW_019396368.1:327941-336318 GCF_000591075.1 Eurytemora carolleeae | reverse complement strand
ATTCAGCCCCTCTATCTTCTGAATCTTAAATTATTTCAGCACGACTAATATTGAATAAAAGAAATTATAGAAACATTACACCTCCCATAAAGCAGGCCTTTCAACTACACTGTGTAAAGTAATACTAGAGCCTATTTATTCAATATCCGGTAAGGACTGGGCACACTTCCGGAAGTAAAAAATATCAAAAAAAAATTGTCAATTTTCAAATCGTCCAAAATAGGCATATACTTATTTTAAAAACAGGATTATTTCGTAAATTGCAAAGCCTAACTGAGCCTCAACTAATATTTTAAAAATTAATTAACATTTTTTTATCTAATGCTTACAGAGCTCTTGTATTGATGATTTCGAAATCAATGCAATTGATCTCGATCTAATGTTAATCTGCAGATTAATTTAATTTATATTCGATATCCCGCATGAAGGATAAGTGAAATGAAGCGATAGAGCAGAGAAATTCAAATCAAAAGTGCCCACAATGGATTTCAAGATCAAGTACTCGGAGTGATGGGTCTACAAAACAAAAACTTCCCGCTCCAAATAGATTTTTTATATTCTAAAATTCATTTATCGGAAGTAAAAACTGGAACTCAACGATCAATTTTTGGTGAGAAAAATGTGTTAAACTAACTGTTTATGAACAGATTGAAAAAAGCATGCACAGCCCTATTACCGGTGAATAACTGTATAATTAAATAACAAGAAATAACATTTAAATATTAAATTTCGATGTAAAGTTCACTTTGCAGAAAAAAAAATTAAATGTTAACGAGAAAAAGGTCACATATTTGAATCGACATGTTTGAAGTTTTTTGCTGTAAAAACTGTAATTTTGACTCAAAACTAGCAGAAATACACTATCTTAATATTTCTAATAGTGCTCAATCTCCCATTAGTGTCTACTTTATAAACTTCCATCTAAATTTTTTACCTTTTCCGTTTTTCTTAAGCGGAGTGCTGATCCTACTCTCCGATTCTTCTTTTTCAACCTTAATAAATAACATATTAATTATATTAAATAGAAGAATAGATAAATAAAGACTAAATAAATAAAATAATAGAAAATATATAACAGAATAAAGAATACATGAAAAAATTGAAACTCAAAATAAAACATCAAANATAAAAAACAGAATTAAGAATAAGTGAAAGAGTACAGAATAAAACACAGAATAAAGAAAAATAAAAGAGTAAACAATACAACACAGAAACAAGAGTAAAACACAGAATCAAGAATAAATGAAAGAGTAAAGAATAAAACACAGAAACAAGAATAAATGAAAGAGTAAAAAATAAAACACTGAATCAAGAATAAATGAAAGAGTAAAGAATAAAACACAGAATCGAGAATAAATGAAAGAGAAAAATTAAGCGAAAAAAAGAATAAGACATAATAGAAAATAAATAGCAGAACTGAGAATAATTACTCTAACAAAAATAAAATAAAAAATCAAAGGAGATAAATAACGATTTAAAAAAATATGACAGAATAGAGAAAAACTACTAGAATACAGAATAATTACTTAAATTCAGAATAAATAACAGACTAATTAAAACAAGCTCTACACTTTACATCTGTTAGTTGAAAAGGATACAGTATTTCTGAATAACAGTTGTATAAACTGAAAAGGGGGCGGGGATTCAAAATTCAAAAAGTAGCTAATTACGGGCTTATCAAAATTTCGATCATCAACAGTTTTGATAAATAATTTGTTATCACGAGTATTGAAGGGCGGGTATATTATGGATTTGAAAAAAAAACCCGTCTGACAGCTCATATTTTCCAGGTATCCCTAATTCAGGTTGATTCTTTTTATTTTGAAAATATGAGCTATGCAAAACCTATATTGTTCTTATCAAGAATTGGACTTCATTTTATCTGTACGCTGAAAACTGTCTTAAATTTTATGGAACGTAAAGCTCAATAAAGCAGTAAAAATTAATGTTTTAAACTTTAACCATACAATTTAAAAATAAAAACCTTCTTTTCTTTTCTGAAGAGTTTAAAAAGTTTCTTTTTCAGTGACAGTGGCATCACGAATTACATTAAAACCTTTTCAAATCTAAAACATTTCTAAAAATTTCTAACAAACAGTCATCTAACATATTAACAAAAAGAAGCTGTCAATTAACAGCTTGTTTTTGTTTCCTTGTAAACAGTAGTCTTCATTGTATTAATATTAACGCCGACCTCAGTACATTACTACATGACTTTTTTAAAATAAATTTGAACTTGTAAGAAATATTTTTTTTTAAACACTACATTAGGTTATTTTTTCTTTAATTTTAAAATGCCCTCTTCCCCCCCCCCCCCACGGAAGTTCGGAATTCTAGAAACTACATATCCCTGAACTTTTATTCAAAATGTCACATTTTTATCGGGACAGAATCACACTGCAAGGGACTATACCCTCAATTTTAGATCAAATGTCGTCTCCGAATAACAACGGTAACCTTGGAACCCTTATCTGATCAATAATGTGGAAGATAATGTCGTTTTTCTAGGTTTTATCAGTATATATTTTTAATTTTTAATAATTCCTTCACAACTTCCTGCAGTAGAAATGTGTAGTCACTTTTGTAGAGAAACAACAATTGTAAATAATCAGTTTTCCAAATTATAAACTTTGATATTCCAATTCATACTATCAAGGATACCGTTGTGAATCGGGCATTGCCATTTTTGCGTGGATGGTTACTTGAAATTACGCGTACACTGTACAGTATCTATAACTGGAATCCCAAAAATAAAAAGGTTTAAAGGGAAATATCTAAATAGGATTACATAGTTGTAAAAATATCCTTTAAAGGGGTGGACTCCACTTTGCGAAAATTTGAGAAGTTTTAAGGCTCTTACGGAGCAATTTTAGATGTAATATAGTAGTAAAAAAATTAGTAATGTTATTATTTGAATCCTAGTATCATATTCTTAAACTAGCTTGAAAACCCAGCGTTGCCTAGAGCGGACCTAGTATGCCTAATTTTGAAGGTTAAAACGACATTTTAGAGAAAAATGTTTAATTAGTCCTGTAAATGTTTGAAGTTGAGTCATACTTACACACAGTACACACAACAGACAAACAGGGATCATCACGCACCTCGGATATTTTAGTTTACAGGATCAGGAATTTTGGATATATGCAGACCATAAAAAGGTTACAAGAACCAGGAACTTTTTAGAGACCGGATAAGGTTTAACTCATTCGCTCTTGACAGTAAGATAAACCAATCGATAATCATCCAATCAGATTTTACGGACGTCCTATTTCCAGCCCTTGCTCGTGAAGCCCCTGAGATGTGGTCGTATAGCTTGCAACAGTAAAATACAATTTTTTATCCATTTTTAGTTAAATGCTGTTAAAAGACCCTACAGATGGAAAAACTCAAAGACAAAAAACCTTACAAACCTTTTGAGTAAATAATAATATAAAAAAATGTTTAAATGGTCGGCCATCTTAGCCCTACCTTAAGTTTTAAATCCTGGAAAGCAGAGAGAAGATCGTCTTCCATCAAGTACTCGGCACCACGTGGGTCAAGAACAGCGGAGCAAATTGTTTCCGGCATTTCGCTCTCAACATCAGAATTCAAAGCTGATTCTAAAGCTGAGTCTCCTTGACACAAAATAACAAAATAAAACAAAGATTTAACCAATGATCACAAAATCATTAAGATAATTTGAAAATAAAACCAAGATAAAGAAGAATTTAAGGAAACACGGATCAAAATAATCAAGACATAGAAACCTAACAATCGCCAAATGACACCAAAGCATCATAAAATATTGATTGAAGATTAAAAACAACAATATGGAGTCAAAACCAATAAAAAAAATTTAAAAAATGATCACATCAAATGAAAAAAACTGTGGGTAAATATAACCAAGACTAAGAAACAGAACCAATCGACTCAATTTTTATTTCAAAATCCCTCAATCTTTGCAACCTGAGAACAAGCATTTTTTCGTGAATAACAAGATAAAATTCAAGATTGATACCGTGGACATAACATCATCATGACAAATTAATTGGAAATAATAATAAAACAAGATTGTATTCATGGAGTCAAAATTATAAAGAAACGGTAGTTCAAACTATTCATTTTCTAAACCCTGTCTTCGTAACCTAGCGGAGAAAATCTTAAATAATTTAAACTTTTACTTTTTGGTCTAGCAGAATTCATACTTTAAAATACCCAAGGTCTACCACGCCAGGTTGCAAAAATACATGGATTATAAATTTAGAGTCTGAGAAGAAGAAATTAAAGTTTTTACCAGAAAATGATTGTTCATTAGCACTCTCATATTCAGCCCCGCTATCTTCTGAATCTGAAACATTAATCATTATTATTCAAAAACTAAAGAGAAAACTTTAGTTTAAAGGGAGAGACTGGCTAGACATGGTACTTGAGCTGAAAATGCAGTATTGTACATAAAAACGTTAGGATTCATTTGATACAAATGAGTTTGGACCCGCCTAACCAGGGTAGGTTGTAATATTTCACCAGTTGTTTCCGTCAGCAGAAGAAACGTTTTTTACAATTATTTGATAATTATTCAATATGATGACATTTTTTTTGCACATACATTTCTTGTAAAATATAAAGGGGGGGGGAGAAGGATTTATTAAAGCTATCCTTTTTCTCCTTTCAATAAGTCTTTTTTAGACTTTTAAATGAGAGGAAAAGGATCTTTCTAAAACATATATAAAGATAAAATACCTTGAACTCTGAAGCTTGTATTACAGGATACCATTCCATTGACATCCTCATCTTCGTTAACCTCTAGGGCAATCTCAGCAAGCTCGAACTCAGGGGGGTTGAGGATGATCTCAGGGACGAGGTTAGGGTTCAGAGTATCCGGGTTATCGTGAAGACTGGGGTCAATAGAGAAAACGAGATCGTTAAGAATGGATTTAGCGCACTCCACGTATTCTTCATGATCTGGAAAAATAAATAAATCATTTAAAATAATTTTTTTTTAAAGAACTGCCATCAATTAATATCAAATTTAAAAGCTAAAATAAAATGATGTATCTGCCAAGTTATTGATTATGTCTCTGGTAAAACATGAACAAATTACTTTTTATTTGTAGAAACGCCGCGGAGTTCAGATCTCACTTTTAATAAGCTAAAAAGAAGATTTTATTTTGTCATCCATTAAGGTTCCAAGAGGACACTTATTGCTGCCCTTTTTCAAAAATTGTGTTAAATTCTTATTTCAGTGATAACTTTGCATTTTAAAGATTTTATAAAGCGAGCCTTATAAATATTTATTTTGTGAAGATATTTTGGACGAGGGGGTGGCGCGCGTGCACTTTTGCTTGGATTTTTATAAAACTGAATTTTGCAGTTATACAACATAATTTTTAATTCACATGCAAAAAATCAGCTTTCTACGACAATTATAAGTTATGTTAAAACACTGCTTAAATTTTCCGGAGAGTAATANGACTGAATTCTCTCTGTCAATAATTTTCTAGTAACCACTATTGCCCAGAAAAAGGTCAAATTGATCATTGGTTCAAATTTAATTAATAGTGAGAAGTAGTTGAACCGCCTATAAAGGTTCAAGATTTAGCGTACTGCTTCCACAACGTGTTGACGGATCAACTACCACTCGCCATTCATAAAACCATGTTTACCTATTCTCGTGATCAATTCTGTTCTCTCCTCCCATTTCTCAGCTTCTAACTGATCGTCTAGACTCGCTATGCTCGCAAATTTATCCTTGTTTTCATCCTCAACCTTTAAATTATTACACTATTACGTATAAATTGTCGATTAAAATTGGCGCAATAAAATGCTTTCAATGGCAAAACAATTTTTTTCATCCAAATTGGGAGATTGGTATATCCCCCTGCCAACCCCCCCCCCCCCTAAAATGGTAGACTTGTCAATTTGTCTTAAGTAGGAGGAACAAAGTTTCAAGTCAGTGGGTTTAATTTTTAAAAGAATCATAAGGGGAGAAGGAAAAATTATTTTCGAAAATCAGTTGGGGGGGGGGGATGATTTCCAATCACCATTGAACACATGAATTGTGCAATTGTGCATCAAAGACACATAAGATTGCTCCATTGTCGACTTCCTATTCCAAAATCTCTTTGTACTAAAATTAAAAAATATAATAAAATTACCGTATCATTTTCTAATGTAACATCTAGGTCCACATCGGAATATGGTTCAGTAGGATGGGTAGAGGGGGCGTGGTTTTCCTTGAATGTGGGGGGCGTGACCTCCTTGTCCGTAGGTGGGGGGACCTCCTTGTCTACCTGGGCAGGACTGGACTGGGAGGGGCTACCCTGAAAATATTAATATTTATCTTAAATTCAAATATCTGATAAAGATTGTTTAAATTTTGCATGACAAAGTATTATCAAAGTTGTCGATATTTTCATTCATTCTGAAAGAGGGAGGGAAGGCATACCCCGTATCATTCATTAGTAATTATACTGTAAAAATATTGTTTTAAAAATGTGTGCTTAATGATCGCTTACGAACGTAAAATTAAAAAGAAATCCAAGAAAAAAATATTTGGTGGTTGTAAACAAATATTTCTATTCATAAAAAAGGCCTTAAAAATAAACTGTACATAATTAATGTTCTTAATCACAAATGTATAACCCATAGAACTTTAAATAAAAACCCTTAATAAATAGCCTTCTTCTATCCCTAAACGTGCTTAATTTTGACAATTTTATTCATTGTCTCTGTAGCATAAATACGCATGGCACGTAAACAGTGAAACCATAATTTTCATCTAAAGTCTAATAGAAAATGCGGATTTCTTATTCACCATTTATAAAACAAAGTTAAACTGTACCCTTGTGAATAAGACATGCAACTCCAGAAATTACGCCAATCCTATTAACCAATTATTGACGAGACGATTAACTCTTAGTGAAGTTGTTTTAGAAGGATCTTGTCAAAACAAACTTGATTCGTGAAAAAATGATATTCAATTAAATTTTTGATTTTTTTTTTGTACAGGGTGACCTGTAAAACATGTAAATCTAGAAAATTTTGGTAATTCAAAATTATTTCATTATCTTCAAAACTTTACTTTTCATTTGTTTTTACCTTAAAGTACAAAGTTCAATTAAACAGTCCTAGTTAAAATAAACTCCTGTTAAAAATAGTAAACAAGATGTTTAATTTTATTTGAATTCTTTGTAACTCTTTAAAGAAGTTTAGAATCCGAACAAATTTGCTACTTTTTTATTGATTCTTTTCAGCGCTTCACTTATTTTTTTAATGTTCTTTTATTTTAAATTTCATCTTAAAACTTAGTTTTATTTTTTTTGCTTTTCTTGTTTATTTTTTTTATCCTACATCATGCAATCTTATTCATCTTAAAAAGGACACATGGGTTTTGAACAAGGAAAAAAAGAAGATTTTAAGAAATTGAATAATATAAGTAAGAAAAGAGAGAAGAGATGGAGGGGGGGGGGGGGGGGGTTAAAAAATTCTCCATTTAAGCAGTTTTCATTCGCATGAAATACAAACCCCTGCAGGTTAGAAAGCCATGTCACTGAAATAGTATCTTTCTTCAGATTTTAAACTTGAAAATGGGTTAAATGTTTCTTAAAAACTAAAAATGAGCTTTAACGAAAAATGCGAATTTTTGTAGATTTTCTGAAGAAAATAAGATTTTTTTTGGATCAAATCATCAAACAGTTTTCTATCAACACATAAATTTTCCCCCTTTTAAATTGTTGATAGGGGGAATTGAGAAATTGATTTAAACTATTTGAAATTTTTAGATAAAACTGGGGGTACAAATATCTTATCTTCAAATAGCGTTAAATTGAAGAAAGCAGAAATATATCTCAAAATTGCAGAAATGTCGCAAATTTGCAATTTACGTCCTGCAAATTGAAGCATTAGATACTTTGTAGGAGAGAACAAAATCAAGTGTACTGAAACTTGTGTTTATTTTTTCTTTTCTTCCCCATCGTTCCTCACTTTAAAGGCACTGTGGGCGTAATTTTAGGAGTGGCCTGCTCGATTTACAACGGTACCTATTATATTACACCCTTATCTGAGCATCAACTTTTCACAAGACACCACCATTAAAAAATTACAAATTTTCAGAAAAAAAAACAAGAATATCTTCTTAATTTTTACTCAAGCAAATGGAGTATCAGCGTGAATCAAAAACGCCACTCTTAAAATAGATGGTCACTTAAAATTACGTGCACAGTCCCTTTAAAAAGTCACTTCTAACTAACTAGGCAATGTAACTGCCTGAAGGCCTAGGAAAGATCAGGCAGTCTATGTTACAGGATAGAGAGAATACAACTGCTAATGCTTACACACTCAAACAGGGATACTCTAATTCCCCAGGGAGGGGGGTCAACTTGGGGGGGGTGGTCTGGAG
>NW_019396368.1:326182-327922 GCF_000591075.1 Eurytemora carolleeae | reverse complement strand
TGAGGGGATTGGGAAGAAGAAATTGGAGATCTGTGAATGAGGGGAGGGGAAAGGTGTAGGAATGATTCCTCTGAACTGAGTAAATATTTTTTAAATCCAAAATGCTCTGTCGTTTTTTTCAAGTACTATCATCGATTTTAGTTTTTAATCATAGCTATGAAAGTCGCTATTATTCTCAAATGTTCGTGCATTCTTCTAACTAAATTGTCGCATTTTCAATAAATAAATTTGAAATTTTTTTCTGGTGAAAATGTTCAATTTTGACAGTCTTTATAAACCTTTTCATGGGCCATGCAGGTTGCTACACAAAAAATTTGTGCTCGATCGGTTCAACCGTTTTGACGTTTATTGGAAACAAACAGACAAGTACAATGTATACATGATTCTTGTTAGCACTATGTATCAATTCACATCTGTTTCGAAGAAAAGCAAAAATTCAAGATATGTTTTAAGTAAGGTCTTCAAGCCCGGGAGTGTAAACAATTAATTTACAAACTCCTAGAAACCTTAGGCAATAAGGGGGGGGGGGGTTGATAAAAAATAATCGTTTAAAACGAATAGTTAACCTTCATTCCAAGCTGAGCCCAGGGTTTAAACTAAACTGAATTAATTAACGGAAACCTTTCAATTCCTCAGCAGTGTCAGGTGACAACGTGACAGTTTTATAAATCAAAAATAATAGATCTCTGTGGTTAATCTTCTGTACGGTTAATCCGTTCAGAAAGCACTAATCCGTATCTTAAATATAACAGGCAACTTCATAATGGGATCCAGGCTTGTGCTCCGGAGGCAATTTTAAGATATTTTTTTTTTCGATTTTACCCGAGCTGAAAACTTTAGAATGGTGGATATCAGGATTAATGCTTAATCCACTCTTTTTCTTAATATCCAGATTAAATATGGCTTGTTTTTCACATAAATTTAATTTCCAGATAAGTCGACAGATCATGATTAAGGATATCCCATTCTAAGTCGACAGATCATGATTAAGGATATCCCATTCTAAAGTTTTCAGCTCAGATAATTTTAGACCTGCAGCTTTATTCAGGGATCAATTATCAGTAACAACTATGTATTTGCAGCGAAGTTAAGGAAATTTACTTTACTAAGTGTTACCAAGACCAAAAAGGGATGTTTTATAGGCAACCTTGGTTGATTTAACACTCGATTTCATTAAAAAGCGCGATTTTTTCACGAAAACTTAGCAGAGGGAGAAGAATTTTTTAACATATTTGTCCCAAGTGACATTGATTAACTTAACATTTATCTGTTGGGAATCATGAGTCGTTAATGTTGGTAAAAAACGTCAATCAATAAAGATTTCTTGTTGCAAATCATTATTCATGGTTGCGATGTATGCTTGTCATACTTTTATGTGCGCGTCTCCATGAATGCATTATCTCGACTCTTACATATTAGAAAATTATAATACGGGGTAAACGTAGAGATCCGTATTTATTTGGAATAAATATTTACTATTCAAAGGAAATGCACTACTGTATTTATCATCACATTATAATGAAAATATTTACCATTGTATTATTTCTTCAATTTTAATCCTGAATTCACAACAAATAGATTATTCTTGACCTTAATCATGAATATGTATGTAAACTTGTTTACAATATTTTATCTGTATCAATCACTATTGCACCATGTCTAGGTCTAAACTGAGCTGTACTAGTCCCTCCTAACATGTATTTCAAATATCAGTAGATTTGGGTAATGACCCCCCCCCCC
>NW_019396368.1:320067-326143 GCF_000591075.1 Eurytemora carolleeae | reverse complement strand
ATAATAAATTATTGAAACGTGTGAAAAAATAAATTTCAATAAAAACGAGTTAACACTCTTCCCACCCCCTCCCCCCAACTTTCGACTACACACTTACAACTCTACAACTACGACAGATGCAATGGTCAAGGGGGGAATTAGAGAAAGGGGGAGATGAAGAGTGCATGAAAGGGTGGGGAGTTGAGGGGATTGGGAAGAAATTGGAGATCTGTGAATGAGGGGAGGGGAAAGGTGTAGGAATGATTCCTCTGAACTGAGTAAATATTTTTTAAATCCAAAATGCTCTGTCGTTTTTTTCAAGTACTATCATCGATTTTAGTTTTTAATCATAGCTATGAAAGTCGCTATTATTCTCAAATGTTCGTGCATTCTTCTAACTAAATTGTCGCATTTTCAATAAATAAATTTGAAATTTTTTTCTGGTGAAAATGTTCAATTTTGACAGTCTTTATAAACCTTTTCATGGGCCATGCAGGTTGCTACACAAAAAATTTGTGCTCGATCGGTTCAACCGTTTTGACGTTTATTGGAAACAAACAGACAAGTACAATGTATACATGATTCTTGTTAGCACTATGTATCAATTCACATCTGTTTCGAAGAAAAGCAAAAATTCAAGATATGTTTTAAGTAAGGTCTTCAAGCCCGGGAGTGTAAACAATTAATTTTAGCATACAATTCCCCCTTTTACAAATGAGAAACGCCCCACGGTCAAAAACATAAATGAAATGGAAATTTACAGAAAAAACGAAATAATAATGGACAAATTAAAAGACATTTATTATAATCTAATCTATATCACCCCTTTGTTCAATGTGCATTGTGCACCCCTTTCTATGCAAAGAAAATATGCGTGAGGTTGAAAAGAAGTTATATTTTGTTCTGCTACATTAACATAGAAAAGAAGGGAGGATTGCTCTTAAGTGAAAGGGGTGAAACATAAAAAATGGAGAAAGTATGAAAAGGCTTAAAAATTCAATTATAGTAACAGTTTCAAGCAAAAAAAATAGGTGAAATGAGAGATTAAATAAAATATTCAAAGCCCCACAATTGATGAGGCAACTTATTTAAATACAAAGCCAACAAGTAATATTTGACAAAAGACGATCAATTTCAATTTTAAAAGATACTGAATTAATATGTTACAATCTTCAAGCAAAGACGATAAAATTTAACGAAATATGTAATTGATAACTGCTTAAATATAAGGGTTGAGTCAAAAGATAAAACCAAATAAAAAACCGCTAAAATGCGCAAAAACATCGACAACGAAAAAATTATTTTTTTTTTGAAAAAGGTTTTTTTTGGAAGACATAAACCCCAGAATTTCTTGAAAAATATAATGAATTTATTTAGAATATATTTAAAATAAGCATTATAAACTAAGCTAGAATACTCAAGTGCATGCTGTTTAAATAGAAAAAAATACTACATTTTTAAAATTTTCTTGAACATTTTGTCAGGTGAAAGATAATAAAAAAAAAATAAAATGTGAAAGATATTTAAAACATCTATAAATCAAAAATACTGCTTCTACGAATTGTTTAAGATTTCTCTTTGAAAATTCTAATTTTCAATTTACCCTTTTAGTAACATTACAATTACATATGATTCAATAAATTAGGTCTTATAATCTGATATGCCTATCTTAAGAAGCGACTCAAAACTTAATCATACCATTGATTAAACAAAAAGTTTTGATAAATAAAAATGTAAATATTCTGTCAGTTCCGCGTGATAAGGCATCCCAACAACCAACTGAAGATATTTATAAAATTCACAATATTTTCTCACGTAATTCATGTAACACAGCCTGCTCACTAGAGACGGGCTTAGACTTTTGGTGGGTTTTTAAATATTTAAAGGGACTGAATACGTTCTTTCGAGTTACCCGTTTTTTATTGTATTTAGACAAAGTTAGACGCAGTGCTTAGGATTCATTTTATTTTGATGCGAATCTGGATTATGAACATTTTTTTGCTGCAACTAAAAAACAATACATAGATTTTTTAAAATCTTTTAATAGTTAACAATTAAGATTTGTGCTTTGAGAAAAAACTTTTTATTATCCGACTTTGCTTAATATTTTTCCCTCCTAAGCACTGCTTTGAAAGGTACCATTGTGAATAGATAAATGAAAAAGTATAAAACGAACAGGGCAGACAATATTTGCAAGAATTATCCCCTTTCATTTTCGTTGCTCTTGGCGAAAAAATGAAAAATGGTTAATTTTTTCTGGCAATCCTTTTTACTGATTTAGCGAATAAAACTTTTTAAAATGTGAATGATTATTCAGAAAATGTAAACCAAAAAACCGATGCACATCTCTAGTTCTCACACTTAACCAAATTGTTTACTAACATTGATTTTATCTTATAAACAGGAAAATAAACTTGCATACAATAAAATTGTTAAATGTTCTAGACTAAACTCAAATAAAAAAATGATTATAAATATAAATTTTAAAGTGTTCAGTATCATTTAAATAGTTAATTTAACAAGCAAACTGTACAGTGTACATCGTTAAGTACAGTCTACAATAATCCTTTAAATAGTAACCCAATTTAACAAGCAAACTGTACACAGTCAAGTACAGTTTACAATAAATCTTCAAATAGTAACCCATTTTAACAAACAAACTGTGTATCTTAAAGTACAGTCTACAATAACTTTAAATAGTAACCCAATTTAACAAGCAAACTGTACATCTACAATAATCCTTTAAATAGCAACCCAATTTAACAAGCAAACTGTACACCGTAAAGTACAGTCTAAATAATCCTTTAAATAGTAACCCAATTTAACAAGCAAACTGTACATTGAAAAGTACAGTCTACAATAAATCTTTAAATAGTCACTCAATTTAACATACAAGCAAACTGTACATCGTAAAGTACAGTCTACAATAATCATTTAAATAGTAACCCAATTTAACAAGCAAACTGTACATTGTAAAGTACAGTCTACAATAACTCTTTCAATAGTAACACAATTTAACAAGCAAACTGTACATCGTAAAGTACAGTCTACAATAACTCATTAAATAGTAACCCAATTTAACAAGCAAACTGTAAATACAGTCTACAATAATCCTTTAAATAGTAACCCAATTTAACAAGCAAACTGTACATCGTAAAGTACAGTCTACAATAAATCTTTAAATAGTAACCCAATTTAACAAGCAAACCGTACATTGTAAAGTACAGTCTACAATAAATCTTTAAATAGTTACTCAATTTAACAAGCAAACTGTACGTAAAGTACACCCTTCAATAATCCTTTAAATCGTAACCCAATTTAACAAGCAAACTGTACATTGTAAAGTACAGTCTACAATAATCCTTTCAATAGTAACCCAATTTAACAAGCAAACTTTACATTGTAAAGTACAGTCTAAAATAACTCTTTAAATAGTAACTCAATTTAACAAGCAAACTGTACATCGTAAAGTACAGTCTACAATAACTCTTTAATTAGTAACCCAATTTAACAAGCAAACTGTAAATCGTGAAGTACAGTCTACAATAATCCTTTAAATAGTAACCCAATTTAACAAGCAAACTGTACACCGTAAAGTACAGTCTACAATAACTCTTTCAATAGTAACCCAATTTAACAAGCAAACTGTACATTGTAAAGTACAGTCTACAATAATCCTTTAAATAGTAACCCAATTTAACAAGCAAACTGTACATCGTTAAGTACAGTCTACAATAAATCTTTAAATAGTAACCCAATTTATCAAGCAAACTGTACATTGTAAAGTACAGTCTACAATAAATCTTTAAATAGTAACCCAATTTAACAAGCAAACTTTACATTGTAAAGTACAGTCTACAATAANCAAGTTAACAAGCAAACTGTACATTGAAAAGTACAGTCTAAAATAACTCTTTAAATAGTAACTCAATTTAACAAGCAAACTGTACATTGTACAGTCTACAATAACTTTTTAAAATGTCCCCTGTACAGTGTACAGTGTACAGTGTATAGTGTACAGTGTACATAAAGAAATAGTATGCGGTGTGCTATTCACTGGAAGAAGTAGGAAACACTGACAAAATTGTATTGGATAGTTTAAATCTTAAATGTAATGGGAGGGAGGGAAGGAGGGGTATAGGGTAGGGGGTAGGGAGGGGAAAGGTAAGGGAAAGGGAGAAATGAAGAGTAAAGGGGAAAAGCTTGAAATAACACTGAACAACTTCGATAATTAGATACGTAGATATTTAAATTAATGAACTTAAAAGATTTTATTAATAAATAATATTGTGATTCAAGACTGAATTCATTTCTTAAGAAAATTTTGAATCAAGTGACTGAACTAATCCTGAAAAATCTAACTATCGGGATATTAAATAATAATTTCTACTATATTTTTTTCCAAATTTACTTTTCTTTAGTCTTTCCAAGTCTTCACTTACAAAAAATATCCCTTCAAAACAAAAAAAAAATTTGATTGTGTTCTAATTTTAGCATTGATTTCATTTTCATGATTTGTTGCATCACTCATAATATTTCAGGCTGCCCCCGCTAGCTTTTTAAATTTGCGTACTGCGTAAAGCCAAACAGTTTGCGTCACAGAGAACATGAACTGATTTTCATCAATTAAACTTGTTAAAGTATCCCAAATTGTTAAACTATTGAGGGAGGGTTTAAAGGGGGAAGGGGGGGGAGGGTCGTGATGAATAAAAAATAATTGAGACCGGAGTTGACACATATCCCTACCTTTAGTCTGCCAAATCCAAAAAAGTCTCGCTTCGACGGATTATTTCCCATTTATCGACGTAATAATCCCAAGCGGAAAATGAAACTCAATGTATTATTTAAAGATTTAGGATCTGAACTGATCTTCCCGAAACTCAAGCATTTGTGAACTGACATCTTTTGACGCAATAAAAACTTAGTTAAAAACATGCTATTAGTCCACTTTAAAAACTTGAAAGGGAATGTAAAATCTAGTAGAATAGTATATATGTTTCTAGTAGAATAGTAGACAGGGTTCTAGTAGAATAGTAGACATGTTTCTAGTAGAATAGTAGACAGGGTTCTAGTAGAATAGTAGACATGTTTCTAGTAGAATAGTAGACACGGTTCTAGTAGACCACTAGTAAAATAGTAGACAGGGTCCTAGTAGAATAGTAGACAGGGTTTTAGTAGAATACAAGAAAGGGTTCTAGTAAAATAGTAGACAGGAATTAGTAGAATAGTAGACAGGATTCTAGTAGAATAGTAGACAGGGTTCGTAGGATTTTTTTATTTTATTTAAACAAAACATTTGATTGTATTAGAATGAAGTAAAGAAAATTTATATCGTCGACCTCCCCCCCCCCACCATTGAAAATACTTTTTCACAAGATATTAGGTCTGTTTGCACCAGCGAAATATTTTTAAGAATGTTGGATTAGATCGAGTTTAGGAAAATAACTAAATTTAAGGGAAAAAATGAATTTTTGGGGCAAAAAATATCATTAAGGGTAGAAAGCGTGTCAGTTAATTTTAAGGGAAATTTTTTTTTGGGATAAAAGAATTAATTATAATCTATAATCTTGGAAACGAAACTTATTTCTAGAGAATATATGATCCTAAAAAAAGAGTTCTTACCCTTTTGTTTGGTGAGAGGGCTCCTCTGTTCCCCAGGCTAGCGAAGTTGAGCAAGGTCTTGAAGGGGGACCGGGGGGAGTCCAAAAAGGAGAAGACTGACTCCTTCAAGGGAGTTTTTGTTCCATCTTTCAGGGGCGTTCTCATGCCTTCCGCCAGGGGCAAACGATTTGATTCTTTAAGGGGGGTCCTTGGTGCCTGGGCCCCTGGACTATCATGTTTAATACCCTTACTCGGGCTTGACATACTTCACTTCTAATTTAAACACACAACTTTATATCTGAAATACAAAATATTTGTAGGTTTCTACTCGGATTACAGAGAAATGTATTTCAGCTTTTAGATTCAGAGGATTTTCCCCAAAAAGCGTATGTTAGGAAATAACCGTACATACAGCATAATCAGAAATGAAATTTGCTTCGAAGGAAAATAACCAGCAATAAAGGTGAAGAAAAAGCATCGGTTTGCCAATAAATCA
>NW_019396368.1:308963-319878 GCF_000591075.1 Eurytemora carolleeae | reverse complement strand
ATAGGGTTAGGTTAGGTTAAGATACTTTCTGGGCCGAGCGCTGCGGCTAGGATGGGCTAGGGGGCCGAGCGCTGCGGCCACGGGTTAGGTTAAGTTAAGAAACTTCATGTAACACCCATGTACAAAATTGATAGGAGGGGGGGGGCGGGGGGGGGTCCAAAAATCGTATACTAGGAAATTACCAAGGAGTTTAAGTGGAATAAATCGATCTAGAACCAGTATTCACACGTTTCAAAACCGGGTTTCTTCACTACGTGCAATACTAATCTTTTTGTAACTGACGAAATTTTAAAAATTCCGCCAAATGCCGTAAGTAATTTTATCTTACATAAAAGTCGTCTTTGAAATAAATATGACGATATTCAAATATAGCATTTCCGAAAAGAAAAAAAATATATTTGCTTGAAAATCATGTGATCATAATGAATATTCAATGCATAAGGCATTAAGACTAGATTTTGACATCATGTGGTCTTCAGCAGATCTTCATTCAGTTATATTCCTTCTCTCCTCAGTTCTAATCGGTTTTATGTAAGTTTAATTTAAAAATAATTCGCGGACGTACCGCGTTTAGAACAAAAGATGCAATTAAAGTTAATGACTATAGTTAACAAACTTAAATTTCCTTAACCCTATCATGATTTGTCTAGAGGGGGAGGATGTCTCCCTTATTCTATGACTAGAATGCATGACTATCTTCTAAGATTTTATTTAAAAATGGTTTAGATATTAAATGCGCAATAATTTGAACACACTGTACACAAATAATTCCACCCTATTCAAACTTCCTTCCGGCTTCTTAAATTATCTTTTTATTAATCTTTATCCTTATAAAACGATGAATGGTCATAGAGCCTAGTCCCATTTAACCACATAGGTCGGTTGCTATGTTACCAATTATTCAGATAAAGGGTCATTGAATACAATACAAATCAGCTGTTCTCTGTTGACAGTACATGCAACGTTATTTATTGTTTTGGGACAAAAACATGGAATGTGATGATTTCGGTGGAAAGGCATGGCGAAATGCGACAAGGGACAAAATGCGGGTCCGAGTTCAAATTCAAGAAAAGACGACGAAAATCTGTTTTTCGTTGTATTGCCGCGTCTGTTCCGAGATCAGTTTTTCTCGCAGCCCGACAAAAGCCACACGTTCTAGGGGCTTAAATTTAAACTATTTCAGGATGGTTCACAGCACTGAAAGTCAGTTTTTAACGGGAAATATTGAATATATAAGCATTCACACAATTATCTTGTAGTGATATGTTTTAGAGTTTTACTTGGCCGTCGTGCCATTGTTTAAGTAAGTTTTTTGGCCGTTGTGCCCATCATTCAAGTTAGTTTATGGCCGTTGTGCCCATCATTCAAGTTAGTTCATGGCCGTCGTGCCCATCATTCAAGTTAGTTTATGGCTGTCGTGCCCATCTTTCAAATTAGGTTATGGCCGTCGTGTCTATCATTCAAGTTAGTAGGGCCATTGTGCCATCGTTCAATTTCAGTTATGGCCGTCGTGCCCACCTTTCAAGTTAGTCTATGGCCGTCATGCCCATCATTCAAGTTTAGTTATGGCCGAGATATTGACACGATGATAGGGATAAGAAGGCTGCAGAACCGGCCTTTCAAATGGCTATTGCAAAAGGACCGTTCCTTCCATAAACTACATTTGTCGACCACTTGACGTCTTCTATATTGGTCGTCAAATATACGGAGAAATATCTATCTATCAGATAAGAATTCAGCACGAAACATCTAGTGGCCAACTTATCGTCCCCCAAAGTACGTGAACTACACGACCACTTTCTCAGGAGAGAACGGGCTCAGGATATATGTTTATATAGATTATAAGAATTTAGAATATTTTTACTTTAGAGTTACAAGATTAAATACTAGGGTTACTTCAGGTTTATTAGATCAAATAACATTTGTTTACTGCAGAATTATGGGGTTAAAGATCTATTTCCTCCTTCTATGAGATTAAAAAAATGTACTCCAGATTATGAGATCAAAGCATGTTTAGTCCAGATCATGAGCTTATTGATTGTATTTTTAATTAAACCTGATCGATTGATTGATTGATTGATAAACGGTTATTTCTATATACCTTATTACTGGTATCTTAAATCTTTAAACCTGATCACAGAGCCAGAGCTTATCCGTATGCAGATCTATATCCACCCTCAGCCTAGTATATTTTCTGAACAATGGTTATCTAGGAAATTCTGCCAGGAAATTTAGTTTTTTTTTAAAAAAATTGACAGCAGCTATCAATTAAAGCAAGATTCTTTATTTACAATTTCTAGTTTAAAACTATCCGTTTAAAATCCATTGTACATAAGAAATATGTAGCTGGATATTTTGAAATTTTCAATTCTTAAATGTTCATTTATAAAGATATCTTTCATCATAAACCTAAAGCTTTTTACAAATTGATTTGTCCGACATCGAGTCAACATTTACCTGCTAAACTCGACAATTGACACCAAAATAGATAAATTCATTAATCTTTCATGGTCGTTCAAATGATTATGGCGATTTTCGCAAATTTTCAGAAAGATATGACCTTTAGTCAGAAATTTTAGAATAGTAAAACAGATTTTCTGGCCCAACAAAATGAGATTAAATTATATGTTTATATAGATTATAAGAATTTAGAATATTTTTACTTTAGAGTTATGAGATTAAATGCTAGGGTTACTGCAGGTTTATGAGATCGAATAATATTTGTTTACTGCAAATTTATGGGGTTAAAGATAGATTTCCTCCAGATTATGAGATTTAAAAAATGTTTACTCCAGATTTTGAGATCAATGAAATGTTACTCCAGATTACGAGATCAAAAAATATTTTTATCGCAGATTTTTGAGTTAAAAGAAATTTTTTCTCAAGTGTTATGAGATCAAAGAATGGGTGTACTACAGGTTTATGAGATTAATGAAATGTTACTCCAGATCATGAGATTTTTTATTGGTTACTCAAAAATTATGAGATTAAAGAATGCGTTTACTGCAGTTTTATGAGATTAAAGAAATGCTACTCCAGATTTAAAATATTCAAAAATGGGTTAACTCCGTCCAGGATCATAAGACCCAGGAGCATGGTCACTTTCAGGTCTATTAGATTCAATAGTATGTCAACTCCAGGGTATAGGATTCAAAAATGTGATTACTTCAGGGTTATAAGATTCAAGAATATAGGTTACTCGCGATTTTGAGCTTAAAGAAGGTGTTTATTCAAGGATTATGAGATCGAAGAATGTTTTTACTCAAGGATTATTAGATCAAAGAATGTTTTTACTGGCAGGTTTATGAGATTAAAGAAATGTTTACTCCAGATCATAAGATGAAAGTAAATGTTTACCTCAGGTTTATGATATCAAGGAATATTTTTTTTTTTTTTTTTTTTTCAAGGGTTTTCAGATTTAAGAAATGTCCTCAAACATAAGATCAAACAACATGTTTACATCAGGTTTATGAGATTAATGAATATGTCTACTCAAGAGTTACGAGATTCAGTGAATAAATTGACCAATGAGTGGATTAATGAATTAATCAATTCATCAATCAATGAATCAATCAATGGGTTAATCAATGAATCAATCAACGAATTAATCAATGAATTAATCAATGAATCAATCAACGAATCAATCAACGAATTAATCAATGAATCAATCGATGAATTAATCGATAAATTAATGATGTAATCAATGAATCAATCAATTAATCAATAAATGACTCAATAAATGTATAAATAAATCAATGAATAAAGGAATCGATGAATCAAAAAATGAATCAGTCAATGAATCAGTCAATGATTCGATTAATGAACCTTTCAAGCAATGATCATGGTGTCGGTCAATGAATAAATTAATGAAACATTCAATAAAGCAATCAATGAATTAATTAATTAATAAATTAATCAATCAACCAACTAACCAACCGACCAAACAAAAAAAATGAATGAAAGAAATCTCATCAACTGACCTTTTTGTAGTTCCTTAACTTTTATGATTCCTTCCTTCTCCTTCACAGCCAAAAATTTTGATAGTTTCTTGAAAGAAGATTTCTTAGGATCCAGGTTTAGTCCGGGAGCAGCATTCTTTACCATATGTAATCTTAACAAAGAGAATTATCTTATCAGTCTTTAGTTAAGCATTCTTTCCTATATGTAATCTTAACAAAGAGAATTGTCTTATTAGTCTTTAGTTAATAATTCTTCACCATATGCGATCTCAACAAAGAGAATTGTCTTATTAGTCTTTAGATCAAATTTATCCCACCTGAAGAAGTTGCTTGTAAGAATCGGAAACTCGAGCTTTTTTCCTAAAATATTATAAAAATATTACGGAAACACCCTTTTAATATCATGACAAGACACATTCTACTTTATCATTGATGATTTATGAAATTGACATTTGATTAAATCTTGATTTTTCACAGCTTATGGCTTTTACAGATTTGATCTTTGAAAATAAATGAAAGCACTTGATTTTTTCTAACATAAAAAATGGTTGAAAAAACTTTCAAATTGACATTTCCTCAAACATCGATATTGAGAGATCCTAAAAGCACAATGTACAACAGTGATGTTTAAAGGGAGTGTTCGCGAAAAATTAAAAGGGGGTATAGACTTACGACGAATAAAAACCGGCACTATAAATTCAAAGTTGGCATTGGATTTAGATACCAGAGTTGAAATCAAATTCGCCGAGGATAATAATACATGGATTGAAAATATCGTCTTCGCTATCTAAAATCCAAGAAATTCATATTCTCAATAACACTCGGATAGTTAGAAGAATATATATATTATGAAAAATCAACTATATACGAACGCGTCAAAAATTATCTATGATAAACGGTGGTATTATCAGAATGATTTGTTTGGAATTAAATTGATTTTACGATCAGAGTCAATTATTGCAACTTCCTGAATTTGTATGGATGGTGCAGATAAAAGTAAGATTAGTAGCAATCACCATCGATATTTTTTCGCTGTAAGCCTTTACCACCTTACATTTTTAACGAACACTTCCATTAAAAAACACGTTTTAAATCTGAACTGTCTTGCAAGCAAGGAAATTTTATTCTAAATCAAAATTCAGATAAAAGTTCTATATTTTAAGGTAAAATAATCTAAACCTGATGTTTTTAATGTCTGAAGAAAACTGAGATTTAACTGTTCATCCATAAATACTACTGGATCCCTAATCGTAATAATAGCAATAGCAATAACATTTAAACATAACAAGAGCTACAAGAGCTACAAGAGAAATAATAGCAACAAGTCCAACAAGAGAGAAAAGTTCAACAATAGCAACAAGAGCAAAAAGTCAACAAGAAAAAAAGTTCATTAAGAGAAATAATAGCAACAAGTCCACCAAGAGAGAAAAGTTCAACAATAGCAACAAGAGCAAAAAATCAACAAGAAAAAAAGTTCATTAAGAGAAATAATAGCAACAAGTCCACCAAGAGAGAAAAGTTCAACAATAGCTACAAGAGCAAAAAATCAACAAGAAAAAAAGTTCATTAAGAGAAATAATAGCAACAAGTTCACCAAGAGAGAAAAGTTCAATAATAGCAACAAGAGCAAAAAATCAACAAGAAAAAAGTTCATTATGAGAAATAATAGCAAAAAGCAAGGATAGAAAGTTCAATAGCAACAACATTAAGATCAACACTAGTACAAAGAGAAACAAGATCGACAAGAGCAACTAGAGCGACAAAAGCAACTAGAGCAACAAGAGCAACAAGCTCACCAATAGCGACAAAAACAATAACAAGAGCAGCAAAAGCAACAAATCATCTAGTGCAACAATATCAGGAGCAGCAAAGATAGCAATAAGCACAACAATGGCATAAGAAACAAAATTGAGAGAAGCAACAACAGCTGCATCAGGAGCAATTACACCAAGATCAATCCTAATTTTAGAAAATGTAAAATATGAAATGCACAGAAGGTTCATGTACTTGGTATTTAACATTTACAATTCTTGTAAAATATGAAATGCACAGAAGGTTCATGTACTTGGTATTTAACATTTACAATTCTTCACTNCAAATCATATCAAGTAAAATAAAACAAAATCAAATACAAAAAAATTGATCACATAGTTTAAAGACTGCTTTAGAATGATCCCATTGAATAACAAATATTGTTAAAAGATCAGAAAAGTTAAAATAAATCCCAATCCCAATTAGTAAGGATTAAAATACCAAAATAATAAGTGACTCAGGGCCCCCAGGGGGAATCATTGTCAAATTTCTCCAAGTAGTTATAATAATACCGAATTAATACAATGAATATATAAACAAATTCTAAGGCAATGGACAGGAATCTAGACTCACATATTCTGTGTCTGGTAGATCAGGTGGACCAAGGTTCGGGATTTCAAGTTTACTACCAGCAGACCACAACTAGAATTAAGAAACAAATAAAATTTTTTTTTAATTTCCTTTTTACGTTCTCTTTAATCCAAAATTAAACCTCCCAGAGTCCGTTCTCTCTATAGATATTGGTCGTGTAGTTCACTTACTTTAAGGGACGATATGTTGGCCACTAGATGTCTCATGCTAAATTCTTATCTGATAGATAGATAATTTCTCCGTCACTTGACGACCAATATAGAAGACGTCAAGTTGTCGACTAATGTAGATTATGGAAGGAACGGCCTCTGATAATTTAAGCCGAATATACGTGGCAAAGTCTGTCAATGTTCAAGATATTCGACTAGTTTTGAGGAACTTACAAAAATACCAATAGAGACAATTTTCTTTGCATACATTGTATGTATAACAATTTGTGTTGAACACAATTAAATAGTGTTCACCCTGCCTTACTCCGATGGTATCTATCTATCTTTACCAATATCAATGATCGTGACACGTTTAATATAAAAGTTTGATAACTGAAAATTATGACCTTCTCACACTTTTTAAGATACAACTGAAAAAAAGGCTTGTGATATTAAGGGTACCGTTGTGAATCGTTGAGAGCACAAATTAACCTGAGGACCACAAAACGTACAGCGGTGAAAATAACTTCAAACTGGTTCAGGATAAAAAATGATCTAGGAATGATCCACACAAATATTGAAAAATAATTACTAATGAAAAATGGCTTTAATTTTAAAAGATAAGAAAAAAATAACTTTCTAAATAAATATATTTAACAAAATAGTTTAAACTCTTTAAAGGGAGTGTTCGCGAAAAATGAAAGGGTGTATAGGCTTAATGCGATAAAAAAGCGCTTTTGATCTCTAATAATCTTACTTCTATCTGTTGCGTCTATAAGGAGAAAATTGTTAAGGACGTCTAATAACGAATAACTTAACGCCCATACAAAATCAGAAAATTGCAACCTATGACTTAGACCGTAAAAAAATCAATTTAATCATTCAGATATTACAACATATAGTCATCGATTATCTTTCGCCACATTTATATATAGTTTATATTTTATAATATTTTTAAATTAATTTGTTTTGAATTTGATTATTTCTCTTGCGGCTCGCGCAACTATCTAAGAATGGCGCGGACCACTCACATTTTTCCAAATCAGTTAAAACGTTTTCTAATAAAATAAAATATTGTAAAATATAATGAATTGAACCACATAAACAAGAATTTATCAAAATGAAATAATTTTGAGACATTTATATGATTGGACACTGGCAGTCTGAATTTATTTTTCATGATAATTCACAGTAGTAACTTCAGCTACAGCTAAATCAGGCGTGCATTCAAAAATGTAGTTAGTATAACATTTTATTGCGCAATTCCACGCAATAAAATGGCGCAAGTGGAAACAAACATTGCGCGCAACGGAATTCCGTTTGGAACCCTATTTAAAGTTTAAGCCAAACTATGGCAAAATTGTTAAAATTCTTATTATGTTTTTTGTTTTATAAAGTTTTCATACTGTTTAAAGTAAAAGTAAAAGACCCTTCAAACCCCTTTGAGACCCTTCAAACCCCTTTGAGACCCTTCAAATCCCTTCAAGACCCGTTCAAACCCCTTTGAGACACTTCAAACCCCTTCGAGACCTTACTCCAGTGGATTCAATAAAAGGTTTGTGAGAAAAAAATGTTATCATACAAAACTAATAAATCTTTAAATTAGTAATCTTTTATTAAAAACATATATTGCTTAACAGATTTATGAAAAAGAGTATATATAGGTTAAACCTTGCATTGCCAGTTAGCAAATAAAGACGACCTCCAATCAAAAAGTGTCATAACGAAATTGTTCTTAGAATTGTTTTTTTTACATAACAATTGACTATCGCCATAATGGTTTCAAGCAAATTGCTTTATTTTTGAAAATTCACATCCCCCTAATATACATATACCCAAGACTACAAAGTTGATCGTCATCTTTTAAACACTATAATTAAAGATGTTTGGTTTCAAGGGTGTAATCTAGAAACTTTGTAAAATTATCTTATTATGTAAATACGACTTTGTGGATCAAGCATATTATTATTAATGTGTTAGCTTGGGAACCCGGCTGTTCCTGCGATTCAAACATTCTCTATTAAAGTCAACCCATGCTTATGATGAAGAATATTCCCATGGACCTACCGAGTTACCCCCAGCAAAATTTGAGGCAAATTGGTCAAAATGTTCAAAGTTATGAACCAGAACGTTTGGAACATAAAGACGACTTTTACAATTAAAATCTACTACAGTGAAACCCTTAATAACGAAAAACATCGAAAGAATTCATCAAATGTCGTATTCTTCACTTTCTGATAATGGAATGTTGCAAATATTTAGTTTTTTTAATTAAATGATTATATGTAACTCTTCTAAAATTCTAAAATAATGAAATTTACTTAATATAGTATAAAACTCATTGAAAAATTGTTAAGACGACATTTGATAAATCCATCCGATGAATTCGTTATTAAGGGTTTCACTGTTTAAAATAGTCCATTTTAGCATGAGAGACAACAATTCTGAAGTGAGCAAAGACCATTTCCTATAAGCCCAAGTTTTCTGGTTCTCACTTTCACTTTCTCATGCAGACTACTTTAGTAATATATGTATTGGTGTTGTTACAAAGCAAATAGTTTTACTAGATCAGACACTTATTGAATTACTAAATTGGTGAAATGGGTCTGTTTTCCCATGCTCATTGGACAATTTAAAGTCCTAGTTTCAGGAAGATAAGATATGAGCTGGCCGCGTCAATCTCTTTCAAATTAAACTGAAAACTGAAAATCCGCGTCAAAAATCTAATTTTGTAATCCTTATATCTATTTTACAGACACCGGAGCTTAAGATATTTGTTTTACCATAATAAAATTTCTACTATGGCTAGAATTGATGGTTTGGTTTGGCTCTCATTTTAAACATATTAACGGAGAGCGCGTCCGTTTAGCCATGGTTAAACCCACTTTAACCCAGGGTAGTTAAAAATCTAAGCTGCGATGATGCCGCGAACTATAACAATAATTTTACAAAAATATGTCGTCTTCCTTCAGTTTACCATGGTTAAAATCCAAATTAACCATGGTTAAAATGTGTCGTTCTCAGTTCAACCTAGAATTTTGAAGCAATCGAAGGAATTTATGGAATGTCGTCTTGACAATTTCTCAATGGGTTTTTTACTTTTATACCTAAATCCATAGATTTGTAACAATACAGATACTAACACAGGTGTCGTCTTTTCAAGATTTATGGGGTTTTTGTTCAAAGAACCCTGAGGCAGAAGACAGAGAGAAAGCATGTGTATCGCTTGTGGGCTTCTGCCTGAGGATTATTGTGAACGAAAAACCCTAAAATCTTGAAAAGACGACATCTAATGTTCTAACTATATTGTTTTTAATCTATGCCTAAATCTCAAAATAATCATAGAACTAAGTAAATACACCCATCAAAAATGTGGGAATAGTTTTTAAGAGCTTCATAAAACATTTAATTAAAAACGAAATTATCATTATTTTTGGTTAAGAAAACAACATTTTAAAAGTTCTTTCGATTACTCCGAAGTGTTGGGATGAACTGATAAAGTAGTAGTTTCTGTTTGTCTGTTTGTTTGTTTGTATATCCGATCATAACTAGGGAACCCCATGACCAATTTGCCCCAAATTTTGATTGGAAACCTCTGGAAAACCACGGGAATGTTCTTAGCTTGGTTTTGAGATTCTATGATTCTAAGTGGGTCAACTTTTATAAGGAAAAAAAGCCAACAGCCAATTCGTAATTTAACACAGTGCGGGTAAACGGTGGGAGTTTAACAAGCTAGTAATATTGTAACCTGTTTTAATATTTCAAATTATGCTACTAAATCAACTATCACAGATAGTAAGGTTTACACCTTTAAGTTGCAAAGATATTGAAATATGAAAACTCAAGTTTGAAGCGAGTGAATTTATTTAAAATGTGAGAGTGGGTAGTTAATTTTTAATTCTAGAAATTTGTCTTTGTATATAGTTTTAAACTTTTGCAGTCTAGTATAAAATCATGGAAGCATGAACCATAATTACTCGTTAAGTGCATACCTGGGATAAACATAAACGTTGCATTTAGACAAAACTTCTATTAATTGCTATTTAAAAGAGAAATGTACATTTAAAATTTATTACAATTAAATTTTTAAGGTAAGTGCCAAAGGCCTTTAAAAAGCTTCAAAACTTCTAATTATGTAAATTAAATAATTAATTTAAAAACAAACATAATGTTCAATGAATCCCTGTGTATACCAGGTTAAACAAAATGCTTAATGAATCCCCCTGTATTCCTGGATGTACAGAATGTTCAATGAATCCCTCTGTATACCTGGTTGTACAGCATGTTTAATGAATCCCCCTGTATACCTGGTTGTGCAGAATGTTTAATGAATCCCCCTGTATACCTGGTTGTACAGAATGTTTAATGAATCCCCCTGTATACCTGGTTGTACAGAATGTTTAA
>NW_019396368.1:299868-308798 GCF_000591075.1 Eurytemora carolleeae | reverse complement strand
TTCAGCCTATATAGGTCTCGATGAACTCCTAAAATGGTTAGGATTCAGCCTATATAGGTCTCGATGAACTCCTAAAATGGTTAGGATTCAGCCTATATAGGTCTCGATGAACTCCTAAAATGGTTAGGATTCAGCCTATATAGGTCTCGATGAACTCCTAAAATGGTTAGGATTCAGCCTATATAGGTCTCGATGAACTCCTAAAATGGTTAGGGGGTATGGAATGATAAATGAAGATGCAACTTTTGAATTTCTCAAAAGTATTTGTAATATATATTTCTTTTTTTTGAGGATGGACTGCAAATTGTTTTTGCTATTCTGATTTTTTATGCGTTAAGAATAAGATGACTAAACTGCAATAATAAAGATATAAACACGCCCATGAAAGATCAAGATGTGGATGCAAAATTATTTTGCAGCATCCTCCTAAAAGAGCTAGAATTTGGTCGGGTATAGGTAACATAAATACAATATTTACATACATCCTTACATACCTACAAAATACTTTAAAGACGACTGTACAGAATTTATTCTGTCTATTTCCTTATATTTACATACATCCTGACATACATACAAAATACTTTAAAGACGACTGTACAGAATTTATTCTGTCTATTTCCTTATATTTACATACATCCTGACATACATACAAAATACTTTAAAGACGACTGTACAGAATTTAAAGACGTCTGTACAGAATTTAAAGACGACTGTACAGAATTTATTCTGTCTATTTCCTTATATTTAGGATTCTGCAACTGTAAACTGGTTGTTTTCGTTGCCATATCAAGAAACAGGCCATAAAAAGACAATTTTCAAGGCAGAAGGCTTAGTTCAACCTTAATACGTCATATTTAATGAGTTGCAGGTCGTCTTTACAGACTCACACTGTAAGTATTTCTATATTTTACTGAATCTTCATTGTAATTATTTATTGGGAAGCACTAAGTTTAACATGAATGAATCAACATACATTTGTGTCTCCTAATTCTCAATCCAATGACCTTAAAAAGACAGGCTTTTAGAGTAGTGTGGGGCCTTGACCTAAATTAGCGGTATTTTAAAAAGACATAAATTAATTAGCAATAAATGCATATATATTGTGAACAAATAGGTGTCGTAAGTTTTAATCGATTTCGACAGCATCTTTTAAAAATAGATGGAAAAAATTCACAAAAATTGTATGATGTGTGCGGTTGAAGACTCTATGTGTGGAAACGAACACATAATCTACCTTGGATTCCCTGAACCAAGGTCAAACAAACCAAACATGCCATCTTGCATAATTTTCAGAGATACGGCTTGATACACAGTTTAAAATCAGGCTTATTTTAACACTCGCGCATTCGCCCAAATTCAAATTATAAAATGCAAGACAAGTTTTTCTTGAGACCTGAACCATAGAGACCTGAACGAACAATGCAAAAGTATCGTAAAAGGTGGATTTTTTTCTCAGCTCATCCTTACGAATAAATATGTTGGACTCCGCCCATCTCACCGACCAAATACAAAGAATCGGTGCGCATAAAATACTGCACGCAAGAATCAAATTTAAATCAGATTTAATCCAAATAATTTGCAAAAATGAATAGCTTTAGCTTTATTTTTATCTAGGCTGTTCGTGAGCTTCGCGGCCCTTTTCCTGTAACAATTCTAGCTTTAATTGTGAATTTTTAAAAAGCCATTTTCATCGTACTTTCAAAAAACAGTAATTATTTTTACCATAGACTAATTAAAATAACAGATATGACATCAGATTTATGTGCATCAGTTGCAGAACAAAAACAATATTCATTTCCATCTACAAAGAGAGAGCCGACTACGCGTAACTCCTTTGGGCTTCTGCCTTGGGGTATCGTGAACGAAACACACATAAATCTTGCATAGACGACATCCAGTGTCCTATCTGTTTTTTAATTAATCTATGATTTTTACATTGTATATAAAAATTTGGAACGTTTACATGGTTTAATAATCTATGTGAATTAAGATTAAACGTTGTGTACAATTTACAGCTAGGCACATATCTCCATTCTTCAGGGGTATCCACAAAGGACGAGATTTTAGAGACGACTGTACGGAATTGTTTGAGTAATAGTTCCCAGCTGTAGATTGAACTAAAAAAGGTTCCGATCGTCATTAAAAAGGCTGTAAAGGAAAAATTAAGAATAAGTGTTACCTGAGTTCTGGTCACATGATACGGACGTATAAAGAATATTATTAATTATATCTATTGAAAATGAAAAATTATTAAATTCAAATAATAATAGGAGAAAACCTAAGTTACTTAGGCTACACTGGTGTATCGTCATTTTCAGATTGGTTGCGTATTTGCTACATAGGATCTGTTTAAACTTACATTTTTCATATACATTTTCATAAAAATTTGACAAAATTTTATATCAATTTCTCGAGACAGGAACATCAGGAACTCTTATAGGTCTCGATGAACTCCTAAAATGGTTAGGATTCAGCCTATATAGGTCTCGATGAACTCCTAAAATGGTTAGGATTCAGCCTATATAGGTCTCGATGAACTCCTAAAATGGTTAGGATTCAGCCTATATAGGTCTCGATGAACTCCTAAAATGGCTAGGATTCAGCCTATATAGGTCTCGATGAACTCCTAAAATGGTTAGGATTCAGCCTATATAGGTCGCGATGAACTCCTAAAATGGTTAGGATTCAGCCTATATAGGTCTCGATGAACTCCTAATAGGATTCAGCCTATATAGGTCTCGATGAACTCCTAAAATGTTTAGGATTCAGCCTATATCCCCCCTTTTTCATTTTTCCTTCATAGTTCCTTTTAAGTCTCAAATATAAAATTAAAGAATGGAATATATTTATACAAACAAAAAAGTGGAATAAAAAAAATAAAATTGATTGAGTAACACTGAGACATATATCACAAAAAGCTGAATTTCAATTTTGTCTTAATCAATTGCTTTTCATTAAAATCATCCTCATTTTGAAAATCTTAAACAGTTTCTTTAAGTTTTAATCTTAATTTAAAGGAACAGAATTGGGGGTAAAAATAGATTTTTATCGTCCCCCCGTCTCAAAAATATAATTTTTTCAAAATAATTTGTAGAAGAAGAAAAGATTTCATTGAAAACGTAATTTCTGGATTTATCAGTCAGTTTAAAAGTATTGTAAGGAGCAAAGTTCTAAAAAAGTAATTTCATTGCAGCCGAGGGGACGGAGGAAATTGTCAGACTTCAACGCTTTTCCAAGAGAGAAAAACTGTAATGTCTTTTAAATAAACATATTTACAAAAGTGGCATTTGATTGATATATTTGAAAAATAAAGATGTTTACTGTTCATGGAAAAAATATAACAAAGTAATTTTTTGTCACTGACCACCGTTGTTTCATATGAAATAGTTTAAACTCGTCAAATATTTTTTTTATTTTCCACCCAAACTCCCCCCCCCCCACACACATTAATACGCCCTGTGCAGTGTGCGTGCGCTTAAATCCCGCAGTATTTGGAAACCCTTGGTTTGACAAGGGTACGCTTACGCGCACAAGAAACAGTTAAACCACATACTGTGCAGTGTGCACCTGCGGCCGGCAGGTATGTTTGCGTCAAAGTTTGTATTATTTGCAATTCATAGATTTCAATATTTGGTAAAATTGTGAATTTGAGTTACTTAAAAAACGTTGTAATATAAAATCCCCTTAATAAGTGAAAACTTGAGTATATGTGTATGCTAACGCTTCAGTGAAACTAATTCAACCCCAATACCCCCCCCCCCTCATCCATTTTGTAAAATGTTAAAATGTTGTAAATGATTAAAAAATATTTTTTCAGACATGTGACTTTCACGCTACGAATGTGATAGAAGTTAGATGATAATAATTCAATTAAGAAATGATGCTTTAGGTAAAATGAAATGTTAATAAGTATTATTGAGATTTAGTAATTGTCAGTCCTTTCAAGCCAAACTCTTTTCTAAATGAAAGAAAATTAGCTAAAGCTTACAAAATTTAGTCTTTAATATACATATAGACCGAAAATATGATTAAAAAAGAAAGCATTTTTGCTTAAACTTTCTTATACAGGGTGTCCCACTGAACATGCAGTTAAGAGACGGCCTGTTCACGTAATTTTAAGTAACTCTTCTTTGAAAAAGTTGCGATTCACAACGGTACCCTGAAAAGCATTGTCTAAACAATCGAATTAATATTTTGAAATTTGAAATGGCGGATAATTTCAAATTTCAAATGGCGAATCAATTTAAATTTTTAAATGGCGGATCATTTTAAAATTTTAAATGGCGGATCATTTTAAATTTTAAATGAGGGATCAATTTAAAATTTTAGATGGCGGATCATTTGAAATTTTTTAATGACGAATCATTTTAAAATTTTAAATGGCGGATCATTTGAAAATTGAAATGGCGGTACATTTGAAATTTTAAATGGCGGATCATTTAAAATTTTAAGTGGCAGATCATTTAAAATTTTAAATGGCGGATCAATTTAATTTTTAAAAAGGCGGATCATTTTGAAATTTTAAATGGCGGATCATTTTAATTTTAAATGGGGGATCAATTTAAAATTTTAAATGGCGGATCATTTGAAATTTTAAATGGCGGATCATTTGAAATTTTTTAATGACGAATCATTTTAAAATTTTAAATGGCGGATCATTTGAAAATTGAAATGGCGGTACATTTGAAATTTTAAATGGCGGATCATTTAAAATTTTAAGTGGCAGATCATTTAAAATTTTAAATGGCGGATCAATTTAATTTTTAAAAAGGCGGATCATTTTGAAATTTTAAATGGCGGATCATTTTAATTTTAAATGGCGGATCATTTTAATTTTAAATGGGGGATCAATTTAAAATTTTAAATGGCGGATCATTTGAAATTTTAAATGGCGGATCATTTGAAATTTTAAATGGCGGATCATTTGAAATTACGCTGCAACAGTCCCTTTCTAAACCAGACTGTCTTTGATATAGGACAAAAAATGTGTAAAAATAAAGTTAAGCGACACACAATGTGATAGACCGTCGTACATCTCATGAAAATTTGTGCAAATTTGTTGATGCACACTTTTTCAAAAATAGCTATCAACGATCACCTCTGAGTCCTCTCTCAATGGCCATGTTTTATGGGACACCCTATATGCCGAGAAAAATTAAAAAGAGACACCGCCTAGACATGGTAGTTGAGCAGAGAGTGCAGTATTGTAAAGAAAAACATTTAAAAATCATTGAATATCTATAAGACATTCTTACGGTGTATAATTGCTGAAAAAGGGCTGAAATTCTTCAGGATTGTCCATTTGGAGGATACATTCAGAGAATCGGGTTTTTTTAAATAAGTAAAAATCGCGTACGAAAATGAAACAAAATTATTAAATAAAATATTGTGGCAAGTACTGGACACAGATATGTATACAGACAAGGGTGGCCCACAAAGAATGAGGCTTAAAAGATGATTTTACGAATTTTTTCTTGTCGTTTTTTACATTAATTTCTACTCCAGAGTTGTCTCTAAGTTCAACCTTATTATTGTTATCTAGAATCAGATTTAGTGCAACATTAAAGTCTCATCCTTTGTGGGAACCCCTGTATATACAGAGTGTCCCATAAAACATGGGAATTCAGTGACGAATTCGATATCGTCTTTGTTATGAATTAGCATTGTAATACCTAATTTCAAAAGTCATGATATTATTATGTCTGCTAGAGTTTATTTTATGAAAACGGTAAATGGCTGTAAAGATCATGTGTGGTGTGAGTGGTGTATATAATGTCTCCGCAAGATGAACAGTGAAGACGGACAAGTTTACTCTGTTTGTATACTGCAATTTTCTTGTTTTACTAAGTACAACTGTATGCAGTCAAAACATAAACAAACAAAATGTGAACATAGCAGACGGAACTCCTACAGATTACACCTTTCTCAGTAGGTATCACTATACTAAATCAAAGATTTCGTCAATGAATTCCCATGTTTATTGGGACACCCTGTACTAGGACACCCTACCCCCTATATTTTTAATACATAACAAGCTACAAGGCCTGCGTCTGGTTCGTCTGGTGTATATAGAATAAGTTTGCTGTAGGCCATGAATTCAATGTCAAATGATCTTAAAATATTACAGAGCTCTGGGTTACACCATTTCAAAACCTTGCTAGAACTTTATAAACTAAATATATAAATTAGACCAAGATTAGATATTTTATAAAGATTTAACAATAGAAAGGATATTTCAGCTCGAATCCTTCCCCCCCTTCCCTTCCCTTTATGTCTCCCAAACCCTAAATCAAAACTTATGTATTCAAAAATCGTCAAACGCAAATCTACGGAAGAAAAATGTTAAATTCTTTTGCTTTATGATTTACGAAAATAGTGGCATGGAAAGCAGTCTTAAAGAGCTAAAATTACTACTAGAAAAGGGGACACGAAGCGCTCTTGAAAACCTAGTTCTTCCAATATAACACCACCCACCCCCCTCCCCTCCATCAAGATGAGCGATTTCAACGCTGGCACCCCGCCGTCTGATATTTAGCTCCATGCATTTTCGACGCAGAGAAGTTAGACAATAGTTAATTTATATACGTACTGTGTAGAGATGCAATTCTTAAGATGAAGTGAGGGTAGTGGGGAGGTTAAATTGTGGGAGTGGGGGGGGAGAGAAAATATTTTTAGTGATTAATGCATTCATCACAATATTTAAAAAGTAATTACTTCAGTTTGATTCGTTCTACATTTACAACACTGATTTTGTTCTTTCAGAGTGAAATTGGATTAGAAACCTGTTTTTTGTTTGATTATTTTAACCCCCCAATATAATATTAGGAGCTTCTTAACAAAATCAATAAACTGTAAAAAGGAAAAATATTGAAATAAAATCAACATGTTTTAAAACGCAAACATTAAAAAGAAATATTAATTATTTTAAAGATAAAATAAATTTATTTTAAGGTAAAAAAGTATCAAAAAGGGTGGAACATTTTCCCGCTAAATGTCCAAATTTTTATTTTCCCACCATACCTAAGAAAATTATATTTATAAATTCCAGAAATATAAATATAGATAAATATTCAGATGAACAAAGAAAAAATTATAATATCATGTTTAAGGTATTTTTATGAATGATTTTAACCTTTTTAGATGCATAAAAGTCAACACTAGATTGCAACTGCACCTAGTTATGAACTCGTTGCAACTCAGAGATACAGGGATTCCCATATTTTCTCTAAACTATAAAAAGCAGCTGCAAATCTTGCAGCAGGGGTTCCCAATTTTACACACTAATTAAGAGTAAGAATATGAATAAAGATTGATTGAAGGATAAATGGACGAAAAGGCGCAATTAGAGTATCTTCTGGGGGGGGGGTGGTAATTGATAACTGTTCAGAAAGAGTTAGGTTTAAAATATTGGATTTTTAAATTTTGTGTTTTTTTATTTTCCAAATTATACCATGTAAAGGAATTGAGTCTAATTGCCACAACCTGGATTTTTTTTAATCCCTTGTAAGTTTGGGATATTTCAAACTTAGATTATTTGATCTAACAGAATGGACAGTTTAAAATATCTAGGGTCTATAACATTGGGTTGCTTATATATATATAGGGATTAAAAAATCTGAGTTTGTGACAAAACTTAATTCCTTTCCCTATTTTTCATCTGTTGAGGGAGCAAGGACAGTTGCGCCGGGTTGTGTGATAAGGCGTGTGGTTGTGAGTTCAATGAATAATGTTTAGAGAAGAAGGAGGAGAAGAGTGAAAATAAAAGAAAGTTGGATGGGGAGTTATGTAGGCGCTAACAGGTTGGAGGGGAATAAGTAAAAAGTAGAAAACATGTGTTTTGTTGAAATCAAGTGAAGCATGAAAAGAAGAAGTTTTTCTAAAAAATCAAATCATGATTTTAGACTTCTCTTTGTTAATCCATCTTTTTACTAAGAAAACGATGACAAGCTTAAATACAGGTTTAAAAGAGCATTGACCAGAATTCATATTTAATTCTAGAAACTTGATATTACTTACAGGGACCATTAAAGTAAACTGGCACAATGGTACCCTTTAAACTTATTTATATTTGATCAACAATGGGGAGGATATTGCCGTTTTCTATCTTGAAACCTTTTGAAATAAGACAATGTACTTCGTTACGATCAAAAAAGAGAAGAACATTTTATTCATCTCTGATCAAACTGGGAATCGGACATGGAACTAAAGGCCGTCGCTAAAAATTTGGGAATTTGATCATTTTCTCTGAAACTTTTACAGGATGCAAGAATTATAAAGGTTCTGATGCAATCTGAAAGAAGCTCCAGGGGGGGCGGATGGGGACGGCCCGGGAGGGGGGGGGAAGGGGAAACGGATGGAGATTGCATAATGTAATAATGTAAACATGGGAAATCTGAAATCTAAATATGAAAAATTAAGTCGAAGCTACCTAACTTTGAAATATTAGTTATAAGATATAGAAAAAAGGAAAATCAATTAATTGAAAATTTTCGGTTTCTCTTGGGAGCGACAACGCTGATTTATGCCGAAAAATAAGTGAAGAAAATTGTCAGAATTTAACATGTTTTACGACATTGTTGCTCTAAGGTGAAGAGAATACAACTCTTAAATCAAGATCAAATCATACATAAACGATAAGACTTATATGACGACTGTAGGGAATTGAAGAAGTCCCTTTTCTTAAACCTACCAGAATTGATAAAGGATGAGACTGTAAATCTTTACGACTAAAATTCTTCTGCTTTATTTTGGTCTACTGCCATCAATTTAGTATTTAAATGGTTTATTAAAAGATTTTAAAAAAAATAAAGTTGGTTTTTGCCTAATGCTGAGAACTATAGATGACAGACAAATTATATATTCAGATATATTCAGATATATTTAGATATATTCAGATATATTCAGATATATTCAGATATATTCAGATATAT
>NW_019396368.1:292595-299060 GCF_000591075.1 Eurytemora carolleeae | reverse complement strand
TAAAAATGTTTAGGGGTGTGCAAAAAAATGTCAAGCTTCGCACCAAATTTTTCCATCTTGCCCCCCTCTAACAAAATGTCTAGTTGCGCGCCCGACCTTCACCTAATCAATAATATGGAAGTTATCGTCGTTTTTCATCGCTAGAAAAGTATTTAATTCTGAAAATGTCTATCTTTGGTTCTGAAATGCACAAGTGACTATAAATAGAAACCACAATCGAAAATAATCAATTTTCTAGGAAAAGATGGTGGATATCTTAATTACATAAATTCTTGGCCAGCATCAAATTCAACTATTAATCAAATTTAATTCAACAATGGAGAAAAAATATACATTCCTTGAAAATCAGTTAAAGTTTTAATGATAATACCAGACTCAAACTGTTTTTAAGCAATTCAAGTCTGAATTTAAGAATATAGGTTGTGGAAAAATTTCTGTTGATTTTATTTATTTTAAAACAATGCCCTCTGCCCAGCGCTACTAATTCATAATTAGAATATTCAAAATAATTTGGAACTAATTTCTGGCAGGAAACAGATTAAATTTTGGTCTTATAATATCCTTGGGCCGGGAGAACAATTAATTGTAAATTTAGGATTTCAAATTTGCCACAGACAAGATCTGTTTTTTGGTGTTCTCTTGTAAAAAGTTATTAATCTATGCGTTTAGATTAACAAAAAAAATAGCTTGGGAACCCAGCCTTGTCTGGAAAATAATTTCCTTAATAAACTCAACCTACTCAACTTGGAGTTGTTAGACCAGGTAAACAACATGCCGTGGTTCTTTCGTGTTTTCCAATGAAAGGTTTGACAAATCTTATTATCGGATATCCAAACAAAAAGACAAAATAGATTACAACTTTATATAAATAGATTACAACTATATATAAATAGATTACAACTTTATATAAATAGATTACAACTTTATATAAATAGATTACAACTTTATATAAATAGATTACAACTTTATATAAATAGATTACAACTATATATAAATAGATTACAACTTTATATAAATAGATTACAAATTTATATAAACAGATTACAACTTTGTATAAATAGATTACAACTTTATATAAATAGATTACAACTTTATATAAATAGATTACAACTATATATAAATAGATTACAACTTTATATAAATAGATTACAACTTTATATAAATGGGTTACAACTTTAACTGAATAGATTACAACTATATATAAATAGATTACAACTTTATATTATTTTTACAGAATAGCAACGATATAAATTATATAATAAGATACAATACATCAGGAGATGAGAAGCAACGATATAAATGATATAATACGATACAATATTATCAGAAGATGAGAAGCAACGATATAATTATATAATACGATACAATATTATCAGATGATGAGAAGCAACAAATATAAATTATGTAATACGATACATTACATCAGGAGATGAGAAGCAACGATATAATTATATAATACGATACAATTACATCAGGAGATGAGAAGCAACGATATAAATTATATAATACGATACCATATTATCAGGAGATGAGAAGCAACGATATAAATTATATAATACGATACAATTACATCAGGAGATGAGAAGCAACGAAATAAATTATATAACACGATACAATTACATCAGGAGAGGAGAAGCAACGATATAAATTATATAATACGATATTATCAGGAGATGAGAAGCTTGACAGCCTGACAAATGATCTCACGAATAATAACGCTCCAGAAAAGCAAGTTAGTTCAAAGAAAGATAAAGATGAATCTGAACCTCAACATGAAGAAAGATCAAAATCTGTTCCGTTCTTCCAGCTCTTTAAGTTCTCTACAACAAGGTAGAATTTGTTAAACAAAATAAATGTCTTTAATTCGGAGTTAATAAATTTTTTTGAAAAATAGATCTTTTCCCTTGTAACCCCCTTTTTAAAAATTATCTTTGCATTTTTTGCGCTGACAGGGTTTCCATTTTTTGGGGACCAATTTGGTGTCCTCAAAGACCTTACGGAACCGAAGCGGTTAAAAATGATTAACTATTTAAAACTTTTGGAAGTTAACACGGCGAAACCTTTCTTAACCGAATTTGAGATAAATTTCCAAAAGTTTTTAATGATTTATTATTCTTGACAGATGCAGAATAGGTTCCCAAAGGCCTTTACAGAACCAAATAGATCCGAAAAGAATTGAAAAACCTGGCTAAAAGACTATTTTTTTTTGAATTTTCACAATCTGTGGGTAAAAAGTGTCAAAAAGAGGGAAAACTTGTAACTATGATGTCCAAATCTTTATTTTTTATCTTCAAAAAAGTCACGGGGCCGGGGGGGGGGGGTGTAATTCTTTAAAATAAATGTTTTCTCACAAATTACAAAAAAATCGATATGACATGTTTTTGTTCAGGGAGAAGGTATTAATAATGATAGGGGTGCTGGCTGCTGTGGCGGGCGGCTGCTCAATGCCCGTCATGATCATTTTGTTCGGTCAACTAGCTAATGCATTTGTTTCAGAGGTAGGTTTTATACCAACTATCTTGAGGAACCTTAGGTGTAAAAAGCACAATGGTTCTTTTCATCTGATCAATAATGTATAAGATATTTTCGGTTTTCTAGGCTCAACTATTTCTAGAATTGTTCCTTCATGATTGAAAACTATTTTATAGAAAACCGTAATTTAAAAAAATCTATTTTGGAATCTATCGCTCTAATAAAAAGTAGGTTCATTTCAAATTACTACGTAAAGTTATTTTTATTGTTTTAAATTATTGCCAAGGATTATGTAATTATTAAATGATGTTACTCAACATCAAAACTTTTGTTTGAAATATAATCTGTATTCTGCATAGGGTTTCCACGAAACGGTAGACGCTCTTGCGCAACAGTTTCGCGTTTTGGACGAAATGACTATTTTTGCACGAAATTTCGCATCAATTTTGCATCAATACAAAACCAAGTTTACTCGGAATTGCATGATTTTGCGAATGAATATGAAGAGAAGTAACATTTGTTTCATAACATTGGTCAAATATAAAAGATTTAAATATTTGGACATTATGATGTCAATTATTAAAGAACAATAATTTCATTATTATTATTTTTTATAGTTTAACACGGTAAAATGAATACATTTCTCTTGTTTGAAATGTCTCTTTGTTATAGTTACCTATCTCCGTCGGCTGTACCAAATTTCACCCTATCCCTGCTGGGGTACTTGAAAACCAGGATATGCTGAGGGGGTGGGTCAATTTGACCCCCCCCCCCTCTAAATCCCATGTTTTATGTCCAAATATGACAAATGATACATCATTAGAAAGCTCTTGTGCTCTACTTTTAGAATCTGCAAAAAAAATTTGCAAATTTGCAAAAATTGAATTTTTTATCGCAAAATCCAGTTGTATAGTAAAATGTTTGCAAACAAAAATTTGTCCAAAAAATGAAAAATTATACATTTTTGAAAAGCCCTTGACCATGCTATTTCAAACATGCAAAAATTTTTGCAAAATTTTAAATAACGTGATTTTTAATAAAGAAAAACTAAAATGTTCAAATTTTCTTTGACAGGTTGTTTGCAAAAATTTGAGATTTTTTTCGCAAAACTTGTGCAATCCGTTTCCTTATGTCATAGGCTTTCCAAAAAGCTAAATTTTATCAAAATCTGACAAGTGAAAGTGGGTCAAAACAAAGATTTAGTTTGTTACAGGCAAAAGCAGTCATTCAGGCAGTGTGCCTGAGGACTCAGGCAGTTAGTAATAAAGCCCGGTTTTAGGCCTAAAGGGAGGGCTTTGGGTATGTAAGAAAAGTCAGAAAATTTCAACAGCCTCAGACCAATACTTTTTGAGTAATGTAAAAAAAACTACATGGGGGTCAAATTAACCCCCCCCCCCCCCTGCAGGAATAGGGTTAATGGTGACTTACTTGAAACCATAGAAGTTAGGCCACCGCCAAAGGTCTGGGTGAGAGCAGCCCGGAGTATATTTGGGATTGCTTTTGGGATCATCTATTTCCCGGAATTGTTTCTCGAAATTTAAAGAAATAGCTCGAAATAACGAAATAGCAGGAATAACGAAATGCGCAAAAACCAAGATTCTCTTCATAATTTGCGTGAAATCAATGCGAAATTATATTGAAATTTCGTGCAATTTTTACTCGAGACGTAAGAAAATCTTTCGCAATTTTTGCACGATTTGTGTGCAAAAATTTTCGATTGGAAACCCTAATTTTGCATCGCGTTATTTCTATAGCCTTTGTGACAACTTTTGAATTTAAGAGAAGTTGCGAAGACAACAGACACAATGTTTGATCACGAGATTAACAATTCAAATTCATAAATATAGAAAAACTCAGCACTTGCCTCAAACTATATATTTACCCATCCCATATATATTTGCAACCTGAAGGTGTACTTCAAGCAGAATTGATAGTTTCAAAATAACAGAGGTCTACGATCAGGTTGCGATTATATAATTTGATTTTAACATTAGAGTTTGTGTTCATTTCTTTTACAATTCTTTTTTTTTAATTCAAGGACTGTATACTTTCTATTTGCATTAAAACAAATCAATGATTATGGAAACTCAAGAATGAAGAAAGCTCTGAATTTAGCTGCTTTGTCTATTATTTTATTATTACTACGCAGCATGACAATCAGATTTTTCTCTTCTATTTCTTATATTTTCTTTATCACACGATCTGGTTTTCAACGAGGCAGGATACAAAAAGCTTTATTTTTACGCATCATCTCACATAATCGTTTAATAACATTTAGTTTTAGAAAAAAATTATTTTCAGGCCCAGACAGAGGGATGCACAAATGCAGAGGGGGTATTCAGTATTTCATTACCAAATTGTACATTTGATCCAGAGGCAAGATTGAATATTGAATATAAATTAATAAATATTTTTTGTCATTAACAATTAAAGAGATTTAAGAAAATGTATTATGGAATAGATGAACAATTTTGAAATTTGTAAAATCCTAAAAATACCAAAAAAGGGCTGGTAAATATCTAAATATGGCTATTTCTGGGTAAAATTGCAAAGTCCAAATTGTAAATACCTCACTTTATTCTTCATCAAGTTTGGATTGAAAATATGAATCTTGAAACCAGGCACTGGATCTTGGAAAAGATTTATTCTACGCTGAGATTAGTAAGTTCGGAGGAGGAGCATCTATTATAGGAAAGCATAGGCTCAGTTGATTTTGTAGACCACTAGTTTCAGTAGAAGTAAATATTTCCATTTAGTGTAGTTACTTCTACTGAAACTATAGTGATATAAGGATTTATCTCTAATTGTATGATGAGATAGATGGAAAAGTAGATGTTAACGCCATGCAATTTCTATTGGTTTAGAATAGTCAACAAACACATGACTGAACCATGATTGGATCAGGCGCTAATGAACTCAGCATAGACGCAGTTTCAAGTAAACCGCCATTTATAAAGAGCATGTCTGATTCACACCTGTAACTTTAAACTTTATACCTTTGTCCATAGCATAGCTATCCTTATTTTCTAGCAGAAAATTGAGTTCTGGAAGACTCCACACTCCTGTATGCCGTATTAGCGCCTAATCCAATCAGTGTTCAGTCGTGTATTTTTTGTCTATTCTGAACCAATAGAAACAGTATGGCGGTAACATCTATCTTTCTATCTATCTCATTATCGAAATAAGAGTTATGAATCCTTCAATAGGCGATATCTGAAAAGGGAAATATTTACTTCAACTGAAACTATAGTGTCCAGGTTACCGTCTACATTTCATAAAAATAAGAACAAGGTTTTAAGGGTGCTGTTGAAAATGGGACGTGTCATTCTATAATTTGAGATTCACGTCTACATTTCCTTTCAGAAAAAAACCTTTATGTTTTCCATCTAGAAGAATGACTAGGTTTGGTTTTAGAAATCAAGACTCACAGTAGTTCCAATTAAAATATTTAAGTTTGATTAAAAGGACTTTTCTGAACAGTATATATGCATGAGTCATTAATTGAACAAGGGCAACCTGTGTTCAATCAGTTAATCTACGATTGTCTTTAGAATATAAATAATATATATATATATATCTATTTCATTATTTAGAATATAAATAATATATATATATATCTATTTAAGTATTTAGAATATAAATAATATATATATATATATCTATTTCATTATTTAGAATATAAATAATATATATATATATCTATTTAAGTATTTAGAATATAAATAATATATATATATATATCTATTTCATTATTTAGAATATAAATAATATATATATATATCTATTTAAGTATTTAGAATATAAATAATATATATATATATATCTATTTCATTATTTAGAATATAAATAATATATATATATATCTATTTAAGTATTTAGAATATAAATAATATATATATATATATCTATTTCATTATTTAGAATATAAATAATATATATATATATCTATTTAAGTATTTAGAATATAAATAATATATATATATATATCTATTT
>NW_019396368.1:261156-292399 GCF_000591075.1 Eurytemora carolleeae | reverse complement strand
TTTCAGTATTTAGAATATAAATAAAATATATCTATTTCAGTATTTAGAATAAAAATAAAATATATCTATTTCAGTAGAATAAAAATAAAATATATCTATTTCAGTATTTAGAATATAAATAAAATAAATCTATTTCAGTATTTAGTATATAAATAAAATAAATCTATTTCAGTATTTAAATAAAATGAATTTATTTCAGTATTTAGAATTGTTTTTAAAGCAGAAATTCTTTTGTCGCTTTTTAATAATCAATACTGACCAAAAGCCATCCATTAGTATTAAAATACTTTTTAAGAGTTTTATAAATAATTGTAAATAACTTTTCTTGTAATAATATTTATTAAATTGTTCCTATGCTTGACTTCAAGGCCTGGTGAATCTTATCTCCAGTTACTTATTTGTAACCTGCCTTAATCATGCTGCTGAGAGTCAAGTCTTCAGGAAACAAGCTTTTTTAAATTTTATTTTAATCCAGCTGATGGGCCTGCGGCGTTGCTCTTAGAATTTTTAAAAAATCGGTTTTTGGAACAAAAAGAAATTCAAATGTTTTTGAGTCTTTCATACCCCCAGTGTACCCCCGAGTTCCCTTAAAAAATTCAGCCAGTTTGGTCCCGCCGTTTGGCCAGTTATAGTTATCGTATAAATATATATATATGAATGAAAGCTTTATTTTATTTATCTCCACAGAATGATTTGCTCTAGGTAAACTTTTTTTCTCAATATCTCCGAAAAGTTGCTGAATTTTTGTTAAAAAACAGGAAAATTTTCATTTTGTAAGAATCTGATCTCTCACCTCAAATTCTAATCATCTAATGCTATGTACACCGTGCTACAAAGCCAAAGTTTAAAATAATCAATGTTTATTAAAGATGAAGGGATAAAAGGTTACAAAGATGAAGGAATTAAAAGATTCGAGTTTGAGTCGACTATTCAGTTCCTTTGTAAATTGAATTCTCTCCCTATACGGTAAATGGATTCACCGACAAAAGGTCAAACGACACAGGGTCAAACGACAAAGGCTCAAACGACAAAGGGTCAAACGACAAAGGGTAAAAAGTGCGACAAAGGGTCAAACGACAAAAGGTCAAAATGATAAAAATATTTTTTGATTTGAATCATTGGAAACTCGCAACCCTCGTATCAATTTTGTACATGGATCTTATATGTTAGACATGGATATAATTGACCATGTGGCCGCAGCGCTCGGCCCCCTAGCCTGTCCTAGCCGCAGCGCTCGGCCCAGAAAGTGTCTTAACCTAACCTAACCCTAAATAATAATAAATAAATACTAACTGTAACAGATGTCAAAATTGAAAAAAAAAATTTGCCCCTTTGTCGCATTTTTTGACCCTATGTCGTTTTACCCTTTGTCGTTTTACTTTTTGTCGCGCTTTTGACGCTTTGTCGTTTGACCCAGTGTCGTTTGACCCTTTGTCGTTTGACCACATGTTGTTTGACTCTGTTTTTTGACCCTTTGTCGGTGAACCGGTAAATGTTTGATGATATATATATCTTTGCAACTTGATGTCGGAACATTTTTAGGTTTCAAAGATATAAGATTACAAGTTTATATTTTGAGGGGAATAATTAGTTCATTTAAAAAATAATTTTATCTCTTGAAATATTAAATTTTCATCTAATATTTATTTTTAAATCTGTGATCATTATAAAAAGAATGTTTTCTACAGAATTCGAACAATGTTCCTTAAGGCTATTCTCAGACAGGATATAGGTAAAAAAAGACTTAGAATCTTTAGATATAGTTTAATATAAATAATGAAAATAATAAACTGCATTCCATAAATCTGAAAGAAATAAAAAGAATTTTCAAAATGTTGGTTTTTAACCTTAATTATGATCAATTGCCGCGGATATTATGATATCAAATCAGAGCCCAATGTTTGTATAAAAAAATAATTATCTTTATTTCTAAATGAGTTTTACATTCAACACAAAAATTTTGCTTTAATATTTAAATTATTTTTGCGAATCCCTTTGACTTTTATAGCTTGTAAAAATACAAGACAGCTTCTGTTAATATACAGGGTGTCCCATATTATATTTGATCGTCAGTCAGTCTAAATCATGTTTTTTTTTTAACTAATAAAAAATTTTAAGAAGAATATATCATTTCGTAAAATTGAGTAAGGCTTATATAAATTTTTTCTTGCAGAAAATGTTAGGTTTTTCGAGTATTATGGGTTTATTTTGGCGTTAAAGCTTGGAGATAATCTAATATGATATGGGACGCTCTGTAATAATCAGCGGCAATAATCCGTGACACATATAACAGGCAGCATATGAAGATTATTTCATTGTAGTCTTTAGAATGAATGTCTTGTAAATTTATTTTTTAAGGATGGTATGATGTTCATCAGACTGGGGATTTTGCAAATAAAATCACAGACGACCTTAATAAACTTCAGGTAAAAGATTTTAATTTATTCAAGAAACTGCAGACATAATTTCAAACGACCCTTTGCCCTTTGTGCGTACATGATCTACAATTTAAATACATAACCTTAACATCTTTCTACGTCTGCACAAAATTGATTGAGTTATTCTTGCTTTCCCATTCTAAAACAATGATTTTTAATTATGCTTCACCACAGAAGTGACTTGCATTTTTAACATTAAAGAAAGAGTTCATCAATTATTTCTTTATTTGAGTTATATTAATTTGGTATTTTCTAATAGGAGGGAATTGGTGAGAAAATTGGAATGTTCATTTTCTTCCTCACAATATTTATTGCTTCTCTTACCAACGCCTTTATTCACGGATGGGAGCTTACTTTGGTTATTCTGGGGGCTATGCCTGTTCTAATTATTGGTAAGTTATTACATGGACAGGAGCTTACATTGGTTATTCTGGGGGCTATGCCTGTTCTAATTATTGGTAAGTTATACATGGATGGGAGCTTACATTGGTTATTCTGGGTGCTATGCCTGTTCTAATTATTGGTAAGTTATACATGGATGGGAGCTTACTTTGGTTATTCTGGGGGCTATGCCTGTTCTAATTATTGGTAAGTTATACATGGACAGGAGCTTACTTTGGTTATTCTGGGGGCTATGTCTGTTCTAATTATTGGTAAGTTATACATGGAGAGGAGCTTACATTGGTTATTCTGGGGGCTATGCCTGTTCTAATTATTGGTAAGTTATACACGGACGGGAGCTTACATTGGTTATTCTGGGGGCTATGCTTGTTCTTATTATTGGTAAGTTATACATGGACAGGAGCTTACTTTGGTTATTCTGGGGGCTATGCCTGTTCTAATTATTGGTAAGTTATATATGGACAGGAGCTTACATTGGTTATTCTGGGGTTTATGCCTAGGTTCTTATTATTGGTAAGTTATACATGGATGGGAGCTTACACTGGTTATTCTGGTGGCTATGCCTGTTTTAATTATTGGTAAGTTATACACGGACAGGAGCTTACATTGGTTATTCTGGTGGCTATGCTTGTTCTTATTATTGGTAAGGTATACACGGATGGGAGCTTACTTTGGTTATTCTGGGAGCTATGATTGTTCTTATTATTGATAAGTTATACATGTGTCCTTTAAGTCAATATTTATATAATAATATGTGTTGTATATTACATTTTTATTTATAAATGAAAAAAATTTCCAGAAATTTTTTTGTTACTATGCAACTTAAATTCCCCTTTTCTATTATTTGTTAATAAATAGATATCATTTTGGTAAATTTTGAAAAATTTTGATTTAGCCATTGGATGTCTGGCCCGTGCCCAAGCAGCACTAACTGAGAAGGAGACAGCTGCTTATGGCAGAGCTGGATCCATTGCTCAAGAAGTCCTTGGCACAATTAGGAATAGTTTAATTTTTATTTATTTATCGGGATTCAAATTTCCATTGATTCTAATTTTTCTGAGAGTAAAGTATACATTACTAGGCTTTTAGGACGCTACGCTCCCCCTATCCTTTAAATAATTTTAGGACACTTCACGCCTACTATCCTGTTAATAATTTTAGCTTTAAACTGTTGTTCTGTTAATCAGCCACCATGTTTTTGGCAATATTGATTTTTTTTCTCGACACCCCGACAACTCTCCACATTTATTGATTAATAATTGTTTTCACAGAAAAAAAGTTTTTTTAAAGATTGACAAGTTTTGTGCCATGACCAATGACTATTAAATCTATTTATCTAAAATTAAACTGATGGATTACCAGAACTGTAATTGCTTTTGGAGGGGAGGAACGAGAGGTAGCAAGATATAAATCTAAGGTAAAAGTGTAGTTCATATCTATAGTATAAAGCTCTTCGCTCATCTATATTCATATGTCAGCTATAGCTGGCCAAACGGCTGACTGGTAACCATCAGGTTATTTAAATTTTGTATTTTTTTTGCATATTTGCACTGGCATGGTCTGACGTACTTTTTGAACTTTTTTTAAAGCCCCCCTCGCACCCTAACCATTAAAGTTAGAGGTCTAATTCTATTTTGATAGGCTGTCATTATCACGTGACTCCGTCTGTATCACGTGACCAGTATACCAAACTTCCATTGGTGGGAGTTCTGATCATGTGATACTTACGTATAAATAATATTATGTCTTTTGTAATCGAAAAATTATTATTTATTGCAAACCTAAGTTACTTAGGCTCCTCTGGGATATCGTCGTTTTCAGATTGGTTGTGTATTTGCTGAATATGATCCGTTTAAACCTACTATTTTTATGCAAAATTTTACATTCATAAATTTTAGTAAGAATTTTATGTATTATGTAAATTTCTCGAGACAGGAACATCAGATAAAAATCTCATGGGTCTCCTAACTCCTAAAATGCATAGGTTTCAGTCTAGACCCCCCTTCATTTTTCCTTTACAGCCCCTTTCATGAACCTTGTTACAGCTGGTGTTTGCTCGGAAAGCTGGTATAATGCGAGGAATGTTAACTGGTGTAGGAGCAGGACTCATGTGGTTTATCATCTACTCTAGCTATGCTCTGGCCTTCTGGTACGGTGTCAAGCTCATCATGGATGACAGGAATGGAAACAATCAAACTAATCATGGTTTAATTTTAACATCTCAGATTTGAAGGGGTTTAGATTTTTGTTAAGGTTTTCTTTTCCCTGTTCAGGTCAAAATTCCGTATTCTTATTCCACAGATCAGTTAAAAAAGACTGTAAGTTTAGTTTCAATTGTGACCCTCCGTGCAAAAAAGACTCAAAAAGTGCTTAATTATAATATATTACTTCTTATAAACAAGAAATGCGCAAGTCACTTTCGCAGAGAACTCTCAAATAAAAATAAACAGTTGAAAGAAACAAAAACATGGATATATGGCTCATGCTTGATCAGACAAAGCTTTTAAGGGTACCGTTGTTAATCAAGCATTACCATCTTTTAACATGGAGGCTAACATGAAATTACGCGTACAGTCCCTTTAATTGAAGTGTTGATTATCCACTATGTATTAGAGAACTGTGTATGCTTGATCCCGCTGGCTGTAATCCCAGATATACCCCTTCAAGCCTTCTTATTGTAAGTAGAAAATATCTTTCCTTAACTTTCACCTTGCTGTCAACACCAAGTATTTAAATTCTTAAAGGGAGTGGACTGGCAATGTATGGTAGTTGAACTGATAATGTATTATTGCGGAGAAATTTTTAAAGATTCATTTCAGATATATTAAATGGTTTAATTATGTATAATTACCGAATTTCAGCGCAAAGTCGACGTTCAAAATCATCCATTGGAGTAGTTACGATTTAAGAATCGATTTTTTAAAAATGATTAAATAACGACAACAAAAGATGTTACAAAAATTCTACAGTAAACTAATTAGGAACAGGTTGTGAAAATAAAAATTAACACTTATCATCGAAAATAAGTAATCTTATTCAGTTATTGGTCTTTGTAATTTTTCATTGTTCCCAAACATTTTCTGGAATTTTCGTTGAAAAGACGGCATTTGAAGAATTTGAAGAAATCTATGAACAAATTCGTGAAAAATAAGAAATTCAATATAATGATGAAAAAGAAAAAATTAATTTTACATTAATTTATTGACAATTTTCTATTGAAAAATATGTTCCTAAACATCTAATTATGTTACTGTAGAATTTTTTTTACATTTTTCGTCGTCGTTATTTAATAATTTTAAAAAATCGATTCTTGAAACGTTACATCCAAATAGATGATTCTGAACGTCGACTTTGAGCTCAAACTCAGTAATTGTACATCATTAAAACGTTTTATATGTCTAAAATAAATACAAAAAATTTCTCCTCAATACTACATTCTCAGTTCAACTAACTACCATACATTGCCGGTCACTCCCTTTAAATGCAGATTGTTTTTGTTAAAGGAACTTTATAGCATTCATTTCATTTATCTTTGCAACTTGATGGTGTACATAAACCCTTTATATTTTAAACTTTTAGATCATATCATATCAAATCTCTACATTATCAGGTTGCAAAGACACAAAGAATGAAAAATTAAGCCTGAATATTGTTTTTTATTTCCTAACAGAAAAATATGGCAATAAGATCAGATAACTTATGTACTTTATAACACTTTACAATAATACATCTATATTAATTAATAATGTACATGTATATTAATAAAATTCTATTTTTAGGTATTTTTCTCTGTATTAATGGGAGCTATGAACCTAGGGCAGGCTAGTCCGTATGTGGAAGCATTTTCTATAGCAAAAGGATCAGCAGCAAAAATATACAGCATCATGGACAGGTGATAAATATACAGCATCATGGACAGGTGATAAATATACAGCATCATGGACAGGTGATAAATATACAGCATCATGGACAGGTGATAAATATACAGCATCATGGACAGGTGATAAATATACAGCATCATGGACAGGTGATAAATATACAACATCATGGACAGGTGATAAATATACAGCATCATGGACAGTTGATAAATATACAGCATCATGGACAGGTGATAAATATTATTAAACAAATTCAACTAAATTGTTATTTCGATTTGGATTTATCAACATAATTATGAAGTTATTATTATTATTATAAAGATAACCCAATATGAAGAAAAGTAATTTCAAACCTTAGTATTTAGTTTTTTTCATTTTATACATAATTTTTCTTCCCAACAATCTTTTTGTGCATTTTATTACAAACTCAAAAAAATGCTTGAAAAAAAAATATTTTAATTTTCACCAACCATGGGTTAAAAAAATACTTATTTTAGGATCCCTCCAATTGACAGTAGCAGCACAGCAGGGGTAAGGCCTGAGCAACTAGCTGGTAAAATACAGATAAATGATGTTCACTTTAGTTACCCATCACGCAGCGAAGTTCCAATACTAAAAGGTAAGAATTGGTTTTATTGTATACTAGCTTGGGAACCCAGCGCTGCCCATGGTTACTAAAAGTTACTCCCGCCGTGTATTCGTTCTTGAACGATTTTACCCGGAACTAAATTTTCGCCATTTAAGTCGACACACTCAACTTAGAATCACAAAACCAGGCTATAGAACATTTTCGTGTATCTACGCAATCAAAATTTGAGGCAAATCGGTCAAGGGGTTCCTGAGTTATGATTGGACAGACAAACAGTGATTACAACTCTTACAACTATTTATATTTATTGGTTTTAGAACAAGTTTCCATACCACCTAAGTGATAATTGATGGTCACTGCTAATATGATCTGGAATATAAAGTAAATAACAAGTTATTGCAGGTCTGGAATAAAAAACCTTGTCCAAATGTGTCTTTTTAACATTCGAACAAGTGAAATATGTTTCGATTTAAACAGTTTCAGTAGCAGGCTTTTATAAGTTGATTTCAATAAATTTTATAAAAAACCAGCTAAAGGGCTCGGAGTTGCCCGTAGAAAAATAAAATTGAAAAACAAATTTTGAAAAAAAAAATCGAATTTTTATTAGCCTATAACACCCCCCGACCTCCTATGATTGTCCACAAAAAATTTCAGCCCAATCGGTCCAGCCGTTTAGCCGGCTATAGGCAACATATGTTTATATATGTATATACAGGAATGTCTTGTTTTATTTTATCAAAAATAATTAATTTTCAGGCCTGAGTCTGACAATTGAGCCTGGAAAAACAGTTGCATTGGTTGGACCAAGCGGATGTGGGAAAAGTACTGTTATTCAGGGAAATCTTGTTAAAAACTTATTTTTCAATAATAATGTTATGCTCCTATTTCTTTTTAGATAACATTGTATTTACCACTTTTAACATAGATTTTTCTCAGATGATTCAGAGGTTTTATGACCCATCTACTGGTGGGGTTGTTCTTGATGGAGTTGACCTTAAAAATGTTAACCTTGGCTGGTTGCGTGACCAAATTGGAGTAGTAGGCCAAGAACCTGTCCTCTTTGGTACTTCCATAGCAGAAAACATCAGGGATGCATGGATTCAATTACATAGCCCAGCAAGTAAATTTTCCTCAGGCCTAATTGTATCCAAGTAAAAAGTTTGCACATTTTTGTTTTATTTTGAACCTGCCAATTATATATGGTAGTTGAGCTGAAATTGCAGTATTGTACACCACAAAAAATGGCTAATTCTTATCCAATAAATCCTAAAGTTTTACCTACAATACTGCACTTTCAACACAACTGTCTTGCCAGTCTCTACCTTTAAACCTCTCATGTAAATATGACATTTAAGGGGGTTTAAGGTAAAATAGAGGATGAGTTGACTTAGCTTGAATCCATATACTACTAGGTTTGGGAAAGAGGGAGTGACCGAGGAAGAAATCACACAAGCCTGCAAAGAGGCAAACGCCTATGGATTCATTCAAAAGCTTCCAAAGAAAATGGAAACGTTAGTGGGTGACAAGGGAGCTCAATTGTCAGGTGGCCAAAAGCAGAGAATTGCAATTGCAAGAGCACTTGTCAGAAATCCCAAGATTCTTCTTTTGGATGAGGCAACCTCTGCTCTGGACACTGCAAGTGAAGCATGTGTTCAGGCAGCACTTGATCGTGCTAAATGTGGCAGAACTACTATTATTGTTGCCCATCGGTTGTCAACAGTTCGATCAGCAGACAAAATAATTGCAATAAAGGATGGTCAAGTGGAGGAGGAAGGCACTCATGATCAATTAATGTTAAAGCAAGGATTGTATTTCTCCTTAGTAACAACTCAAATGAGCAAAGAAGAAGACCCTGATCCAGAAGAACTAGATGATTATGAACCTTTGAGAGAGATGGAAAGCCTTACAGAATCTGAATTACCATCTTTAAACTCAATTAGTTCATTTACAGGTCCATTCAGGAAGAAATCTGCTGTAGATAGAAAAATAAGTGTGCTCAGCAACTATAGTACATACAGTGAGGACTCACTAGGTTTCGAGGATGCTCTTGAGGCTGCAACTTCAGCAGTTGGAATTGCACGTGCAGGATCTACAAGCACAAGCAGAAGGTCTAAGAAAAGTGTTGTGAGAATGGAGTCAGAATCCCTTGCATTGCCTGAATCTGTTGAGGAAGAACTGGTACAAGTTGACAGCTTGAGAATTATGAAAATGAATTCAAAGGAATGGCCCTTTGTAGTCGTTGGAATGATTGGAAGTATAGTAATGGGTGGAGCTATGCCTGTTTATGCCATTCTTTTTGGAGAAGTTCTTGGTACCCTTAAGTTAAGTACAGAAGAAGCAAGAGAACAGTCTGTATATTTCAGTGGACTATTTCTTGCAACTGGAATAACTGCAGGCATTGCAATTTTCCTTCAGATTTCCATGTTCACTGTAGCCGGTGAATACCTAACTCAACGAATGAGAAAACTTGCTTTTGCTGCCATGCTGAGACAAGAAATGGGATGGTTTGATAGACCAGAAAACAGTGTAGGAGCCCTGCTGTCAAGGCTAGCAGCTGATGCATCTGCAATACAAGGAGCCACGGGGAGTAGAATCGGAGCCATTCTTCATGCTGCATTTACACTCATTATTTCCATCACAACATCACTGGTACTTGAATGGAGGCTTGGCCTGCTAGGATGTGTATTTGTTCCACTTGTACTCATTGGAACCATGGCTCAATTCAGAATAATTAGTGCACAGGATAGTGTAGAAAAATCTGCCCTTCAAAAAGCCTCAAAGTTAGCAATTGAGGCCATTGGAAACATCCGTACAGTTGTTGGATTAAGAAAAGAATCATTTTTTATTAATGAGTATGAGAAGGAACTTCTCGGTCCACATGAGGCAAGTAAAACAAAATCTCACCTGAGAGGAATCATTTTTGGATTTTCTCAGTCAATGCCATTTTTTGCCTATGCTGGGTGCATGTACTATGGTGGATATCTGGTTTATAATGAGAACTTGGACTACAAATTAGTTTTTAAAGTGGCAGAGGCGCTTATCCTTGGTACAATGATGGTGGGACAGGCATCTGCGTTTGCTCCAAACTACACAAAAGCAATGATTGCTGCAGCCCGAGTGTTTAATCTCATAGATAGAAAACCTCTGATTGATTCAGCAGCAGGATCTGGACTGAGATTGAACAAAGTAGAGGGAGAGATAGAATTCAGGAATGCTGTATTTCACTATCCTAATAGAAGTCAAGTTCGTGTCTTAAAGAACTTGAATCTGGCGATCAGTACAGGAAAATCGGTAGCCCTTGTTGGACCATCTGGATGTGGCAAATCAACATGCATACAGCTCCTTCAACGGTTTTATGATCTGAATGATGGTGATATTACCCTAGAGAACCATGATATAAATGCACTCAATGTTCCCTGGGTGAGATCAAAACTGAGCATTGTGTCCCAAGAACCTGTTTTGTTCAATCGAACCCTTGCTGAGAATATTTCCTATGGGGACAATACTAAAGATGTAACAATGGAAGAAGTTATTGCAGCAGCACGTAAAGCCAACATTCACCAATTCATTACAAACTTACCCCAAGGGTATGAAACCAATGTGGGAGAGAAGGGAACACAGTTGTCTGGAGGTCAAAAGCAAAGAATAGCCATAGCAAGGTATGTTTGAAAACCGTATAATACTTTTTTACGGGAAAACGATTGATTAATTGGGTTGGGGGTAGCTTGAATCTCTCCTCTCTTTGTTGCTGTTTAATATACTGAGATATGATGCAATGTTATTTATTGGTTTCTGGTTATTAGTTCATTTAACAACTCGCTGGCAACAAGAGGGCCGGTCTCAAAATCTTAGGATATCTAACTTAATTTTTTATGTTACTTTTACACTAATCTAACTAAAATCCTGGTTCGATTCCAGGGTAAAAATAGCAAATAACAATTTACAAAATAAACGTACATTATAGATTTAAATTGAATGATAAATTGATATTTCTTGTTTTGGGATATAACCACCCCCAACCAAGCCAAACATATAAAACCACGTAGGTAGAGAAAAGATAGAATTCCAAGCACTAGATACAACTGTTGCACACAAAAGTGTTCTAAAAAGCGTTCATGAAACAACAATATATCAGTAAATCATAATTGTCATTTGTCATGTAAAAAAGTCGGCAATAATGTAAAACATTTCTTTCTGATTTTTTAAGAGAAAACCCAAACTATAAGAATCCCAAATGAATGTTAACCAATTTGTTGGGATTGGAAGAATTGGGATTAGGATGAGGACTAGGAAGTTGGAATAGGTTGGAAAGGGACCAATTGGGAATAGATAAAATAGGTTGGGAATTGGAATGGATATCAGCTAAAGAGGAAGTTGGGGTTGGGATTCAATGAATGTTAGGATGATATAAAGGGTTGGTAAATTGGGAGTTGGAATAATTGGGAAGATTGAGTAATGAATAGATGTTTTATGGGGACCACTGTAGTGGAAAGAGAATAAGCAAAATATAGAAGTTCAGAGCAAAGATACAGATATGATAAAATACGTGTATAAAAAACAATGGAGAATAAGTAATTTAGTGGATAAAAGTTAATAAGGAGAGAAGACGACATTTTGGAGAGAATATGCGGATTATTGTTAAGTTGGAATAAGAGAGAGAAAAGAGTATAAACATCATCATTAGAATTATTCAGTACTCTGAAACAACTTATAAGCAATTAGAATATCTGAAAGGTTATTAACCCTCTTTAACTAAAATTATAATTTTTCAGAGCCCTTGTGCGGAATCCTCCAATTATACTTCTCGATGAAGCAACATCTGCTCTTGACACTGAGTCTGAGAAAACAGTACAAACTGCCCTGGACAGTGCACAAAAAGGCAGAACCTCAATAACCATAGCCCATCGTTTATCAACTGTGAAAAACTGTGATACAATATTTGTAGTGAATCATGGGCGTGTTGTTGAATATGGGTCACATGACGACCTTCTACAGAAGAAAGGAACTTATCATAAACTTTGGTCTACGCAGGGTGGTGTACCAACTAAAAGACTATTGAGTAAAAAAAAGGCATTGTAGTTAATAGTATTAAAAGTCAAATATATCTTTACTAAAGGATAAATTTCAATGTAATTTCCTTGTTTATTTTTCCTATCACCTCATGCCATAATAATGTACTTGTTTAAGATTTTTGTCAATATATCGATAATTTATATTAGTGTTAAGTCAATTGAAAATCTAAGGATAAATGATCTATTGATAAATGATTAGATGTGCGTGCATAAAAAGAATGGGAGGAAGAGCGCACTTCCTTGATATCTGATCAGATCTAAGGAATGATAATACTTCCGTTTACACCCATTCCTTGAACAACAGTTGGCCTTGTTCATTTCTAGTATTTGTGGGCCGGGCTTTAAAGTTTCCAAAAGTTTGAAATGGGGGGGGGGGTGGAACTTTAAAGCTAAAAAGAAATTTTTTAATTTGTGAAAAATGTTTTAGTACTCTTCAAAATTGTAATACCCATTTTTACAGCTTAGAAAGTGAAAAACAATAAAAAAATTGAAGTTGAAATAAGAAGTTATAAATCAGTGGGTGTGTCCTCATAGATATCACTCCCTCCCCTCCTCACCCAACATTTCACCCACAAGATGTATTCGAGGGAAACCAAAAAAGTAAACATTTTATTTTGATGAATTTGGGATTATTAGGAAAATGTTCAATATATTCAGACACTCTACGTCTTCATTTTAATTTGTATCACATTATCAATTGAATAACTGACAAAGTTACATCTGAATAATACTTCTCATAATTATTGATTCTGTTCCATTTCAAAAATAATATATGCTATAACATAAATAGATACTGATCGAACACAACATTTTTGAGGCAACTCACATGACCCCACGGAAGGGTAATGGCTGGTTGAAGTTTAAATATTTTGTCCGGAAAAATTTATCATTTTTAACAATTCGCCATTTTAAACTGCAGGGAAATTTTCATAGTTCATATTTTCATAGTTTAAAGCTAAAATTGTTGATTAGAAAAAGCCTTAAAACCCTGTTGTTAAAAGATGATTTTATAACGTCATTCGATCTTGAAAATATGTACTTTCATGTAAAACTCCATCCTGATTCTGTAAAATACTTCGGGTTTTGCGTTCCAGATATACAAGGAAATCCAGTGTATTATCAATTCTTAGTTATGTGCTATGGGTACCGGGGTCAAATTTAGTCAAATCAGGGATAAAATTAATCAAACTATTTCAATAAAATGTTAAAATATCAACATTTAAAAAAAGCATTGAACAATGTTGATTTAATCAATACAATTTAATATGAAAATACTTAAAAAAAACATGTTTCGATTTTTTCAGTGTCAACATTATTTAACTGCCTAGGTTCTCTGAAACTCTAAGATCATCCTGGAAGACTCTAATAGAAGATCCAGTAATGAAGAAAATCTACCCTATCGAATTCATGTATTTGACCGTTTTGTCGACGAATTCTAACCCCTTCAACACTCCCCCCCCCTTCCCCCACTGCATACGCCCATAAACTAGTCAATCCTTTCCCAGTCATTCAATACTGTTCAAAAGAGTAAGGTACGGTTTTCTAATTTTTCTTTTAAGTTTTATGTGTTCTGACAATATTCATTTTGAAAAATTCCATTTTACATAAAAAAGATTTTTATTTTTGTTCTCTTCTGTATTTATTATAGTTGCTGTGTTTGTATTTTTTATTTTTATTATTTGCTTATATCTGTTATATTATAGGACTAACTCCTGATGATGCCAAAGTTTTTGGCGAAATATATTGAGAAGAAAATGATATAATTCTAGTGCTAGAGAGTAGGGTTGGGATTTGTTTAAAAACGATCTAAAGTAATGCTTAAAGGAACTGTTGACAATAATTCAAATGACCCACTTTAATTAAAGAGTTAAATGTTTTACAACCTTTATCTAAAAAGTAATGATTATAAATTGTGAATAAAACGTAAAAGTTGTTTAAATTGTGATTTTTTATGATAAAAGTTGACATCTGATTACTGCAAAAAAGAAAAGATAATCGACAGAATTTAAAAAAATCGTCTTTTTATTTCTCAATTTTACTTTAATTGAAAAATCACTCGAATTTAATTCTATAAATATACATTGTCTGTCTGTCTGTTTGGGTGGCTGTCCTCTTGTGTCCAAAAACTTAACACGGCTGAACCGATCGGGCCAAAAATTTTGTCTGGGACCTCATATGACCCCAAGGAAGGTTTATGGAACATTAATAAAATCAAAAATTATTTACAGGATAGTAAAACCCTATAGTGAAATCAATATAACGTCTTTGCATTTTCTTGCATTAAACATAAATTATCGTTTTCTCTCTTGTGAAATTATATATTTTTAGTCCTTTAGAGCATAAAGGAGAACCTGAACAAGGTCTAGAGGGAGGGGAGGAAGGCCAACCACAACAATTTCTCGTCCGAGCAATATTCTCCTCAATTTCTCGTCCGAGCCACCTCGAAATCCTCGTCCTTTCAATATTATTTTTTTAAAGTGTCTAATCCTTCCAGATAAAACTATTTTTTAAGAATCAAGCCACGTTAGGGCATAAATGAAATATCAAATTTTTGTAAATCAAAAAAAAGTTTCAATTAAAGATTTAAAGTTTAATGTCTTTAAAAATGTTTACCTTTTTTACGCGCATTTTCAGATATTCCTTGTGTAGAATGCCGCAAATAATTCCAAGTTTATAGAAATTTAATCTTTTTTGTTAACTATAGTTAACACCATAGACTTTTTCAGGGTGGTTCCATGGGGAAAATTATAGGCAGAAGTATGCCGAATATTTTGCTAATTATTTTATATCACTAAGGTTAGCCATTACGGAGGCAGAAGAGATTTAAGTTTTACCTAAATAAAGTTTGACATCATTCCCATGGGTTGGAAGATTCAAACATGATATAATCATTGCAATACTTCAGTCCATCCATATTTTATGCCCTAACATGGCCAGATTTAAAAAAAAATAGTTTTCTCTTCAAGAATTGGAAACTTTTAACACAAAATAATCGAAGGACGAGGATTCCGAGGTGACTCAGACGAGAAAATGAGGAGAATGTGGCTCGGACGAGAAATTGTTGTGGCTCGCCTTCCTCCCCTCCTAGAGGAGAGGTTGAAGTTGTCAAAACACTCTTAGAGCTAATTGAAGACCTGAAGAAAAGACTGTTTATCTTGGAGAACCCTAGAAGTATTGAAGATGATGTCCAGCAAAATAGTAAAGACATTCATCGAAACAAAGAGGATATTGTTGATATAAGGTTAAACGAAGCTATCACCGACCTACTTCTCTCTAGTGCAGTCACTTAACTTAATTATATTAGTTCAGACGTTGCTAATATAAAAGAAACCGCCACTAATGTATAGGAAGACCTTGGTAATATAAAAGAAACCACCACTAATGAATAGGAAGACCTTGCTAATATAAAAGAAACCACTACTAATGTATAGGAAGACCTTGCTAATATAAAAGAAACCACCACTAATGTATAGGAAGACCTTGCTAATATAAAAGAAACCACCACTAATGTATAGGAAGACCTTGCTAATATAAAAGAAACCGCCACTAATGTAGAAATAAAGGAAATCTAAGGCCTGAAAACTGATGTGAGTAAGACTACAGAGTGTAGGAAAAAATGCATTTACAAGTAAAAAATTAACAAATAAAATGATACTAATGAATCATGGAAAGCCAGAGCTCTCTGGCAGACTCTCCGTCTTTCCTTTGCCTTATACTTCCGTTGATCTTCCGTTTTCCGACCCTTGGTCATAGCTAACTCCATCTACAGAGTGTCCCAAAAAACATGGGAATTCAGAGAGGATTTGGATATCGTCTTTGTTATGAACTAGCATTGTAATACCTAATTTCATAAGCCATAATATTATTATGTCTGCTAAAGTTTATTTTATGAAAAGGGTAAAAGACTGTAAAGATGTGTCTATAATGTCTCCGCAAGATGAACAGTGAAGAAGGACAAGTTTACTCTATTTGTATATTGTAATTTTCTTGTCTTACATAAACAAACAAAATGTGAACTATTAGACCTTAGGTCTAATTAAATGATTCGTGGTGGGGTTTGAAATATTTATTTAAACTTATTATGGAATATGTGGGAGCGTTATGAAACTGTGGAGTTAATTGCTGTAGGGGGATTTGGGGAGCTGCTCAACTGCTGGTATTGGTGAATCTTTAGAACACAGAGCTGTCTGGAGCAGAACCGTTAAAGGCTGCTTCTGTAGGGATCTGCTTGAAGCTGGTGTAGATGAATCTTAGATCCTGGAGCTTTCTCGTTCAGGACTTGGTCCGAAAATGATGTTTCTATTTTGGTTTTAGAATATCAATAAAATCCTTTTTTTGGTGGTACAGAGTTGGTTTGGAACTCCAGAGCTGCGCAAGGGTTGGCTACAACTGCCCATATCAGCTTTTCAAGATTTCAAAGTTAGATTTTAAGGCGTAGTCTTAACCTTTCGCCTATACGTAAAAAATATGCACAGTGTTCACAGGATGTTCACAAAAAATACAAACATATAAATACATTTTAACTGTTCATAAACGCACTAATATCAATTCTTAAAGAATCTTTTACAATCGTTTGTGATTTTTACAAAAAAGAAGTTTTAGTTTCTGTAAACACCCAACAAAGTTCGCATATACAGAGATAATTGATTTCAACCATGTTCTAACATTCTTTGTTAAAAATACGTACTTTGAACTCCATTACAGAACATAACAGACAAAACTCTAACAGATTACAGCTTTCTCATAGGTATCAATATACTAAATCAAAGAATTATCGATTTCGTCACTGAATTCCCATGTTTATTGGGACACCCTGTAGGTTTTCGCCCAGGTCGATCCTACTTTCTACCTCTAAGCTTTAATTGTAGGGTTGATATCTACGAATAAATACACTTTAATCTCAGCATTATAATGGCAGAGAAGCGATAATAATTTATCATCTAGATATATCAACATCAACAGAATTTCTCATTAACGAACCACTTTGTAAATAATGAACGATGTATTGGGTTATAAAATTAGGTATGAATTATCCCGGGTACACTCTCTTTAGGGATCCTGGGTACACTCTCTTTAGGGAACCCGGGTACACTCCCTTTAAGGACCCCAGGTACACTCTGTTAAAGAATCCCGGGTACACTCCCTTTAGGGATCCAGGGTACACTACCTTTAAGGATCCCAGGAAAATTTCCTTTAAGGATCCCGTTTACACTCCCTTTAAGGATCCCGGGTACACTTTCTTGAAGGATCTCGGATACACACTCTCAGGGATCCCGGGTAGTGTACCCTTTAAGAATCCCGTTTACACTCCCTTTAAGGATCCCGGGTACACTTTCTTTAAGGATCTCGGATATACACTCTCAGGGATCCCGGGTGCACTCCCTGTGAAGAAACTAAGTGTAATTTCAAATGACCCTCCATGCAAAGATGACAATGCCCGATTTGCAACCTAGTACCCTTGCGGCTTATGGGCCTTAAAACCTTAAGATGATAAAAAATGTGAAAGATATTTTCATTTTCCTCACTCGAAGAGTCCTTTATTCTTTCCACACTTCTCTATAAACCATTCTTCATCCTCTCCACAACGATTTTACCAGTCTGCTTAAAAACCCTTTAACTTATGCCTTATTGATGTACTTTAGTGTAAAGGCGTAATTAGAAGTTCGAAAAATTTTGATTTTACTTAGCTGTTAACCCAACAAAATTGTGCACGAACGAAAAAATAAAAAAATTTAAAAAAACGATTTAAAAAAAGTCTAGCGTTCACCCAGTACATGTCCTTTAGTTCTGGAAAATAATTGTGAATTAAAGGGGCTGTAAAGGAAAAATGAAAGGGGTTATAGGCTGAAAGCTAATCACTTTAGCTCTTGATCGTGACCCATGAAAGTTTTATCTGATGTTCCTATCTCGAGAAATTGATATAAAATTATACGAAAGTTCATATATGTAAAATTTAAAAAATCTTTAACTTAAATCACGTGACCAGAACTATCACCAATGGCAGAGCAGTATACTGGTCACGTGTCTCCGCCTGTATCACGTGACCACTTTAATGCACTGCCATTGGTGGAATTTCTGGTCAAGCAATACGGACGTATATATAGAAATAACAAATATAAAATTAGAATTGGAGTAAACCTAAGTTACAATTAGCTTTCTCTGGGATATCATCGTTTTCAGATTGGTTGCATATTTGCTGAATTTGATCTTTTTAAACCCACTACTTTTTTGCAAAATTGTATATATATTAATTTTCGTATAAATTTGACACAGTTGTAAATCAATTTCTCGAGATAGGAACATCAGATATAACTTTCATGGGTCGCGATCGAGAGCTAAAGTGATTAGCTTTAAGCCTATACCCCCTTTCATTTTTACTTTACAGTCCCTTTAAGAAGAAACCACTGTGTTAAGTTATTGTAAATTTATCTTCCTTTAATTAAAAAAAAGATTAGATTAATGTTTAAAAATCCTCCAAATATTGAAACATCCTGATAAATCTCTGAAAGTGGAGTACATAGTAAAATGTGAACTGTAAAATTGGATATTGAGATCAAGATTTGTAAATTGTCGATATTTCACGTAACGTTTTTGATCTCAGGGTATATTCCTTTGTACAGTGGTCGGCGTTTATATCCATACAAATAAAACGACGTTTCTATTTAAGTTTTGTTATCTACCAAGAATTTTTCAAGTTCATGTGTGTCTATGTTGTTTCAAAGCTTAGAAGAAATCAAAAATCAAAATCAAAAGTCGTTTTCATTGTATTGATATTTACGAAGACTACTGTATATTCGATCTTTGAAAATTGTACCTAGTGAAAGGATGATATGCAATATAAGTTTTATGGTTCTAAAGTTGTTTATCCATCCCCTCTATTTACATAGACTAAAATTATCGTTCTTTTCATTAAATAAACTTATTTTCAAATGTTATTCTAATTTTCGTCTATCATTCATTATTTTAACATCAAAGATTAAGAAAACAACAGTAAATATAAAAATAACGTTTGACATGTGCAAATATTAAAAACAACACTGGATTGCAATATGTACTAATTAAGTAATGATATTAAAAGCACTGAGAATCTGTTTTTCTAGTTTGCGAAATTCAATTTTTTTTTATAAATTCTAGAATTTAGTAAGTGAATTTTTTAATCTGAGTACTACCCCCAGGACATTTTTTTGACCCCTCTCCCGGCCTCAAAGGGGCTTGAAAAAGCCATTTTTTAAAAACAAGAGTACATATGTTAGATTAAATTCAAAGCTCATCCATTGGACAAATGGGGCCGCGATGGAGCTACCCCCACCCTCCCTCCCATGGGGTGTATTAGAGGGGTTCATGGTTTATAATTTTCACGAAAGTGACAAACGAAATAATTTTATAATTTCTTGATCAAATATAGGTACATTGTGTTCAACTGAAGGCCAGAAACCATGTCCTAGCTGCCCACTTCCATCCTCGAACTTGATTTAGAATATCCTCTAGATCTTGATCTTGACCTTACAGTTGATATTATATCTGCTCTGGATCCAAAGGATCGATTTTTCTCTCTTGATCTTGATCTTCTATATCCTAAATCTGGTGATCTGTTGTGTCTTTTTGATTCTGATCTATAATGTCTACTTGATCTTGATCTTGATCTTCCGTTACTTCCAGGCCTTGATCTTCTGAAGCTTCTAGACCTTGATCTTCTTAATCTTGATCTTCTGCGTCTAGTACGATGATCTGAAGGACTATGACTAGGAGACCTGTATCTAGGACCAGCTATAGGACTGATGGATCTACGGTATCTAAAGTAAAACATGACAATCAATCAATCAATCAAACAACCAATAAATGGCCCTCCTGCTCTTAAAGCCTCACCAGATTGGGCCACAACATACGCCAATGCCATATAATTTCAAAATAAAAGGAAAAAAACATGTGAATCAATTTATCAACGGTTTATGATCTAAAACGGTATCCATCTTGATATAATTAGTAATCTCTGTATGTGTGTTTGTATGTCGTATCATAACTCATGGATAGACGCTAAACCAATTAACCTTAACTCAAATTATGATTGGGGAACTCGGTGGAACCACATTAATGTTCTTAGCTTGGCCTAAAAATTCAAGTTTGGCTTATTAATTTTTTAAGTTTACAAGCTAGTATATGTAGAACCACGGAAATGTTCTTAGCTTGGTTTAAAAATTCTAAGTTGAACTTGGAAAAACCGTAGTTGCCAAGCAAATGTTTCTTAATCCTAGATTGGCGCTATTTTTGTCTAATATAGATTGGGGGGGGGGGGGGGGGGCCGGGGGGGCATATGGAGTTGAGATAGGGGAGTGCGATACATGTCCCTAATCCAACTTTTCAAGGCCTGCATTAAAAAAAATTATACCCCTATCTTCAATAGTAAGGGTGCAAGAGAGAATTTAAAAAAAGTACAAAAGTCTAAAATTTTTTTTTAAAACTTTTGCTAAATATTAATACTTTGATGCATGTTATTGTTGATACGTCCATTATTCATGGGCTATTCAAATATATGAATTTTAAGCTTAATTAATTTTAAATTATAACCATTTCTGATTTTTAGAAACACCGACCCGCCACCATACCATATGCATAACATTTTTTTTAGCCAAATTTGTTCACAACTATGAAGTTGAAAAACGAATAAGTTTTTATAGCATTCTAATGAGATGCGGATACAGGATTTAAGTGAGGGGTGTGCAAGATTTATTTCGGAACAAAATAATCCAGATTTAGGAACAAAAAGGCGTGTCCAGGCGAAAATTTATTCTAAGATAGATATTTTTATAGTTTTGCACTAGGTTTTCTTTCCCTAAAGTGCTATAGAGAAGCTGTTCTGAAATCTCAGGGGGGGCTACGCCCCCCCCCCTGTATCCGCCCCTGGTTTTAATGTAAGCCGTTTTTACGTTATTTCGAAAAAAAATACAGGGGGGTTGGTGGAAAACATCCCCCCCGGCCCCCCAGCCATGAAAGGGCTAATTCTTAGCTGTACAAACATATTTAACAAACAAGGCAGTACAGTACATGTCAAAGATAACATTGTTTATTTTTGTCATTTTGTCTTATTATTAAGAAATGCGCGCAGGTCAATTTTGCAGAGAATCTTCAAATGAAAGAAACAAAAATATTGCTATCTAACTCATTCATAATCAGACAAAGCTTTAAAGGTACCATTGTAAATCGAGCATTCTTTGCTACGCTTACAGTTGCAGATAATAAAATTAATTTCCTTCCATTGTTAATTCGTTCAGGTTAAAGGATCCACATAGATTTAGACAAACCCACTTTAGTTTATTTTTAGTAGCCCTAGCGGGCCTAGACATCTACATTTTAGAATCGTTGTGCATGACATTGGCACAATCTTTAACTAGAGGGTGTTTACCTGTACTCCCCATCTCTTCTCTGATAAGCAGCTGCCGGTCTGCCTACATATACTCCTGGGGTTGGGGTGTGCGCACGTTTTGTAATGGAATAATCAACACGTATCCGCTTTCCGTCTACTTCTAAGACAAATAATCAATCAATCAATCAATCAATCAAATCAACTGAATACATCTTTTAATTCTATTATTAACAGTCTGAAAGTGTGCGAGGGATTAGATAAAAATAAAATAAATCAAAACCAACAAAACTGTTATTAAAGCTAAATCCAAACTGAGCTGGAAACTTTTGTATTGTGGAGAATGGAGATTGAGATCAATGCTTGATCTCCTCTTTTTGTTAATCTGCATATTAATTCAATCTTTATTTTAAATTAATAAAAAATGTCTAAAATTCAATCAATCAGAGTCTTGTTTGCAGAAACCGAACACCAAATCAGAAGCCAGGAAATATTATACGCAACCAATAAGAGAACCCAGAGGGGATATACAAAAAGAGAAAATAAAGCAGAAAATCATTAGTGCCCACAGTGTATATTGAATCTAAGTGATCATGTGAGGTTGCAAATTTAAATTTATAACTTTAAAACCTCATTTAACTTAATTTAAACCAGTCAAATTTGTGAAACATAATCCACATCTAAAAACTTCTGTCTCTCTGGTTTAATTAAAAACTTACCTGAATCATGCATAGCTTTCTTTGCAGCAATAGCATCCTCAAGCCTCTCAAAGGTTACAAAAGCAAACCCCCTGAAACACAGACAATACTATCAATATTACTATAGGACAACCCGTCGTTTGATTAAGTAGTGATCGACGCTCCTCTCCCACAATCTTTACCTGGTAGTTTGGGTCTTCTTGTCCACAACTATCCGACAGTTTTCTAGTTTACCAAACTTTCCAAATTCCTGAATTTTTTTTTAACAAATTTAACAAATTTATCAGACGATCATGTAAAAGTGTAAATGTTAAAATCTAAATAACTCGCATTTTTTGTCCAAACATTTTACAATATGGGCCGCACTAGTTTCTGACTTTTAAAACCTGTCACTTTCCCTCGATTGTTTGTTCGGTTTTATAAAAATGTTTTTGCCCTATTCTTAAGAGTATTTTTGTGTTTGTCAGTAATATAATTTAGTCAGTAAGACATAAAAATGAATCTGAATGCTCCCTAAATACAAAATTTATTTTTTTTTTGGCTAGAGTTCAGAAAGAAAAAACCCCATTAATTTTGATTTTGAATGATTTTCTTACTTACTGCCTCAAGTTCCTCTGCAGTCGTATACAGACTTAATCCGAATACACCCAGACACTTGGCTTTCCCGGGCTGTTCCCTGGTTCCAATATGCCGCTTCCTAAACAGTAGATATTAGCTGCTCTCTGGATCCAATATGCCGCTTCCTAAACAGTAGATATTAGCTGCTCCATGCTTCCAATATGCCGCTTCCTAACCAGTAGATATTAGCAGCTCCCTGGTTCCAATATGCCGCTTCATAAACAGTAGATATTAGCTGCTCCCTGGTTCCAAAATCCAGCATCCTGAAAAGTTATTATCAGCTGCTCCTTAGTTCAAATATGCCGCTTCCTTAACAGTAAATATTAGCTGCTCCCTGGTTCCAATATGCCGCTTCCTAAACAGTAAATATTAGCTGCTCCCTGGTTCCAAAATGTCATTTCCTAGACTGTAAATATTAGCTGCTTCTAAACAGTAGATATTAGCTCCTCCCTGGTTCCAATAAACTGCTTACTGAACAGTTGATATTAGCTGCTTGCTGGTTCCAATATACGGATTCCTAAACAGTAAATATTAGCTACTCCTTTGTTCCAATATGCAGCATCCTGAACAGTAAATATCAGATAGCTCCTTAGTTCCAATATCTTCCTAAACAGTAGATATTAGCTGCTCTCTGGTTCCAATATGCCACTTCATAAACAGTAGATATTAGCTGCTCCTTGGTTCCAATATGCCGCTTTATAAACAGTAGATATTAGCTGCTCTCTGGTTCCAATATACTGCTTACTGAAAAGTAGATATTAACTGCTCCCTGGTTCCAAAATGCCGCTACCTAAACAGTAAATATAAGGTGCTCCTTTGTTCCAATATGCAGCATCCTGAACAGTAAAAATTAGCTGCTCACAAATTTCACTATGCAACAGGGGACAGTAGCAGCACTTCAAGAATGTATGAAATTTCCATTTTTATTTCTTTAAAAATGTTTATTTTCCATTGCGGTCTTTCTTGGTGTGACTTGCAGATTTATGCTACCGGCACAATGGAGGAAATTGTGAGAACTGTTTAAACTAGTAAACGATGATATCTTCCACATTATTGATCAGATATTGATTGAGCAAGCAATGAAAATGTACCTCTTGAGATGATGGGTCACTCAAAAAAACACGACAATCTCGTTAGAAAATTAAAATCGTTCACCAATGAAAAGGGAACTATCCCTTTCTGATAAAAAAAATCCCACCTTTTGGACATCGGGGATTTGGACCTTCGTTCCTTGTAGAGGGGGGAGTAGGACCTTGATCTGGTTCGGTACCTTAATATATATATATTTATAAGACAAAGGGTGTACATAATTCATTGAGTCCTTTTCTTACATTCATGCTTCCCTGCATTTAAACACAAGCTTATTTTACCAAACTCTCTGAAACACCATTAAAAGAAAGCTATGTTGAAGGCAGAAGAGTAAGTCTAACATTCAGATCGTAAATTTTAAAGATTCTTAGTGGGAAACCCTGTAATTGTTGGGAAACCCTGTAATTGTTGGGAAATTTTAAAGAAGCAAGTTATTAATGTTTTATAGGAGTTGGGATATTTCATAAATGCACTATTAACAGTTTTATAGGAGTTGGGATATTTCATAAATGCACAATTAACAGTTTTATAGGAGTTGGGATATTTCATAAATGCACTATTAACAGTTTTATAGGAGTTGGGATGTTTCATAAATGCACTATCAACAGTTTTATAGGAGTTGGGATGTTTCATAAATGCACTATCAACAGTTTTATAAGAGTTGGGATGTTTCATAAATGCACAATTAACATTTTTATAGGAGTTGGGACATTTCATAAATGCACAATTAACAGTTTTATAGGAGTTGGGATATTTAATAGAATTACAATTAACATTTTTATAGGAATTGAGACATTTTACAGTTGCAAAGTTAACATTTTTATAGAAGTTGGGACATTTCAAAGATGAACAAATAACATTTTTATATGAATTGGGACATTTAATAGATGCAAAATTAACATTCTTAAAGAAGTTGGGACATTTCAATTGATGCACACAATTAACATTTTTTAGGAGTTGGGATATTTTAAAGTTGCAAAATTAACATTTTTATAGAAGTTGGGACGTTTAATAGAATCACAATTAAGATTTTTATGGGAATTTAGATATTTTACAGTTGCAAAATTAACATTTTTATAGAAGTTGGGACATTTCAAAGATGAACAAATAACATTTTTATAGGAATTGGGACATTTAATAGATGCAAAATTAACATTCTTAAAGAAGTTGGGACATTTAATAATGCACAATTAACATTTTTACAGAAGGATCTTTCTTAGACATATATTTCATAGGTAAGGCAAGTCTTATAAAGGACATTTTAAATTCATTGACAAGACATTTTACATACAACATTATAAGATGAATTACAACATATTTGATATATGTGATATATTCACTGTCAGTGCAATATTTTTCTTGGGTTTACTGAGGGAGGGGTTGCTTGAATATAGAAAATTAGTTCAGTTAAAATAAATCAAGGAATGAGAAACTAAGATTCTTGGATACGCCTGTTGTAGTCAATTTTTAATTAAATATGTTTGAATACAATTACTCTACAACATACTAGCTTGGGAACCCAGCGCTGCCCAGCTTCCTCATAGTTACTACCGCCGATTACCCGCACTTAAACAATTTAACACGGGAATACAATTTTTCTATTAAAATCGACCCACTCATTCTAAACTTAAACTCTTAAAACCAAACTAAACGTCTCCAAAGTTGCCCAATCAAAACTTGAGGCAAATCAGTCCAGGGGTTCCCGAGTTATGATCGGATAAACAAACAGACAAACAAAGATTATAACTTTATATATAAGATAGATGTGCAGAGAATATTTATATAAATCCGCGAATCTTCAGAAGAAACCGGTTTTGACGGATTAAAAATTTCCTCATGCAGAACAGAATGGAAACCTTCTATACCAAGAATCGTGAAATTGACAAAAATAATAAAGGGAAACACTCAAAGAAAAATAAACCTTTCTTGGCATTTTTAAGTACCCCGGAGTGGGGTGGGGGGGGGGGCTAAGGCCCTACTGCCCCCTGGATAAAAAAAGGGGTGAAGCTTTGATTCAACCATTAACCTTAACCTACCTATATCTAGACCTAGATTTACTGGAGGGGCTGGAAGCCATTTTGATTTGTTTAATCTGAAAACATTTTCCATTAAAACTAAACATTAAAATGAAATCAAAATATGAAATTTTATTTACTTAACGACGGTACACAATAGATAGTCGAGCGTTTAGCTACAATCTAAAATTTAACATTTATCACAAAAAAAATGTTTTTTTTCTTCAGTATTTTACAATAACATATATTGAATGTGGTTCAGCTAAATCGAATAGCTGTATAAGTCTGCTGCATGAATTGATGAATTACTTATGGATCGATCAAGAAATTGATCAAACAATCAGACTGCGGTTCCTCTCTCCAAATTGTCCTTTATGTCTTTAGTATATTCTCCGTAGAACCTAGGAAATAATTTAGTGAGTGTTTAAAATTTCTAAGAAATGTACATTGTACCTTACTACTATCGAAATGTACATTGTACCTTACTACTATCGAAATGATTCCACAAAACATGGGAATGAAGTCAACAATAATGGTCAGAATTAAAAATATTTGCCTAAAAAAATACTATTTTTATTTTTTTTTAGAAATCCACCAATATGAAAACTTAAAAATCTGCGAAATCATAATGTTATTTCTGGGTTGTACATTTTCTCGAAAAATTAGAAGTTAAATTTTAATTCTTTAAACAAATAATTTTACAAATTATTATAGCAAATCCTTTAAGTATTTTTACCGAAATTGCGTCTTTAGAATCTTTATGTACACCGTGTACAATAGTTCCAGCTGTGGCGTAGAAAGCCTCTCCAGCCTAAAATTATAAAATAAAAGATCTGAATTATGTACTAGGAAAGAGTACAAGTGGTATATAGTATAAGCATAGAGGTTTGGTCCATCACCAATCACCATCAACGAATTTTAAAATTAATGTGTAGTAGTGTTTTGGACAATTCTGTTTAGGTAATAGTTATTCAATGTTTCTGCCAGGAGTAAACCCGTTTGTTTTCGGCAGAGCGTTCAGGCATTGCGATGTGGATCGATACCCGGCTGTCCGTTCAAATAGTAGCAATCAAAACATAATTTTCTAAAAATCACTTTTTCGAATTATTAAAAATTAATCACCTTTTCCTTCTTTTCGTTATATTCTACCATGTCAGGTTTGATCTGCTTTAAAAGGCCTGAATACTTTCTAAAAACAAAGATATCTTTAAAAAAAATTTAAAACTTTTACTTAACATCTGGATCCGCAACTTTTTGGCGTCCTGGATACGCACAAGAATACGGATTCCCGGATCCGGATCCAAGGGGCAAAATATCAACCAAAACCAACGATTTTGCTCTCAAAACGAATTACATTTTTTGACTAATATGTGTTTTAAAAATAAAAAACAAAAAAAAATGTATAAGAATTTTAAAAAAAAAAATAATTACAAAATTGTACAAAATTATTTTGATAGTATTTTAGTATTCCAATTTTTCACACTTAATTAATAAGAGATGAATAAAAACTTCCTAATGTCTCATACTGTTTTATATAATACTGTTTTATATAATACTGTTTTATATAATACTGTTTTATATAATACTGTTTTATATAATACTATTTTATATAATACTGTTTTATATAATACTGTTTTATATAATACTGTTTTATATAATACAATTTTTTGCCATGGCGGATCCAGGACCTTAATCCAGATCCGGATCAAAATTAAATAAATCCTTACCAATATTTTAGACTCAAAGGGTATATATTTTTTTCTTCTAATTTTTAATGTTTAAATTCTTTTCTCGCAAAATTTTAAGTTTTCTTGAAATGAAATTCACCTAAATGTTGCTTGTTCAAAGGTGCTGAACCCTCCATCAGGATTTTGTTTGCTTCGCTTCCTTTAAAACAAATTATCAAGCTCAAATTCTAATTCATTTTAAAATTAAAGAAAAGAAAATTGTTTTAAAACTTTATTTTGACTGTATGATGTTCTTAGAAAATTCTGCTATCTTTGTATTGTATTTCAACCTACAGGTCGTTGTACTTTGTCTGTAGGTTGATTTTTAATAATAATAATAGTCCGATTCAGCTTGAAATAAAAAATAAAAAGTAGAGATATTTAATTTTTAATTTGTAAATATGAGCTTTAGTTCCTTTTATCCAGAGCATCTGCATCCTCTGCCCCGATATGCCTGAAAAAAGATATACAATTTACATAATTACAATAGAAAACATAAAATCATAGTATTTCTTTTTTATTTAGATATTTGGTTTATACCGCACCGTAATTGGAAAAAATTTGTCACAAATACAATTGGTGTAGTTCAAAGAAACCAGGAAAAAAATATTCAAGAAGAAATTTTACCTGAGTTTTTCAATCTCCCAATCCTTACCAGCCGCTAGGCATGCGGCTTTAGCTTCCTCTTCCTGGGAAAAAGATGTTAGTAAGTTTTTTTCTCGCAAAATCGACAGGAATTACTTTTCACAAAAAAATAATTAAAACTTGTAAGAATTAGTATATCCAATCTGTTTGCTTGAAATGCTAATATCTAAATTCCTCCAATTCCTTGATATTCATGGATTTATAATGAAACATATTAGGTTATCTCTGAATTTCTAATTATCGAGAGATATTTTAAGGCTTGTTAATTTTAAATTTTGTCAGAAATTTATGTTAAAATCTATTAAAAAAAAACTATGTCAGCAAGCAACCTTTCGAAGAAATAGACAAACTTAATGTAATTTGAAAATATGCATATGATTGGGCATCATGTTGTCAGATCAAAATTAAAAAAGAGAAATTACGTGGATTCACCTTTAATACATACTCAGCTCGCCTTTTTCGGGCTTCCTCGTTTTTAGGCTCCTTGTTCCGCCTATCTTCTTCAACTACTTCCTGATGATTCAACTTCCTTCAATATAAATAATATGAAATTAAACACAGAACAGATGAACTAGTGTCCAATTTAGGTTCCTTGTTCCGCCTATCCTCTTCAACTACTTCCTGATGATTCAACTTCCTTCAATATAAATAATATGAAATATAGCTCATAACAGATGAACTAGTTCCCAATTTAGGTTCCTTGTTCCGCCTATCCTCTTCAACTACTTCCTTTCTTGATGAATCAACTTCCTTCAATGTAAACATTAATCTATATATCAAACATATTCCTCTGAATTCTAAACTTTCTTTCCTAAAGATTCTTGTAGTGAATTGCGCATTTCTACAACAGAAAACCATAAGAATTTTAAACTACACTTACTGTTTAAATCCGATTTTTGAAGTGGCAAAGGACTTTTCAAAAATGTATGAAAATCAATGAGTTAGTCACAAAAGGTAGTTAACAAGAGAACAATTTTTGAACCTCAGTTAAAATAAAAAACAGATAAAATCAAATTTACTATTATTTGACAACTTTAACAAAAACTTAAATCAACCTAGCTTCATTTCTCTTTAAATGTAAGTCTCGGAGTTTCTTCATTCGTTCAGCCGCCTTCTCTTTAGCGGTCAACTCTGTTCCAAGCAGGCCAGGTGCCCTGCTGCCTCCAGGTTTACTTACACCAACTTCAGACATTTTATTCGTGGCTTCTGCAATAAATATGAAATAACTATTTCGTTATGAAACCATTAGATGAACTAGAATATACTAAAATTTCCTAGAGAACGATTTAAGGACACCCCCACCTCTCCAATCAATATTGTACATGGATCTCATATGTAACACACGGATATAATTGGTCATCTGTCCGCAGCACCCGGCCCCCGGCCTGTCCTGGCGACGGCACTCGGCCGGCTATCCTGGCTGCACCGCTCGGCCCCCTAGCCGCAGCACTCGGCCCAGTAATTGTCTTAACCTAACCTTAAAATAATGACCCAATTGTATCCATGTGAAACATGTGAGATCCATGTTCAAACTTGATAGGAGGAGGGGGAGGGGGGGGGGTTCAAAAATCGTTCTCTAAGACAGACCCAGGTAATTTATTTTTGCCCCCCCCCCCCCTCCTATCAATTTTGTACATGGGTCTGACAAGAAGTTTCTTAACTTAACCTAACCCGTGGCCGCAGCGCTCGGCCCCCTAGCCCATCCTAGCCGCAGCGCTCGGCCCAGAAAGTATCTTAACCTAACCTAACCCTAATTAACAAAAAAATAAATAGTAATAAATTTGCTGAAAAATAAATGGTCATGTACAAAATTGATAGGAGGGGGGGGGGCCTGGGGGGGGTCCAAAAATCGTATACTAGGACAGACCCCAGACCCAAATAATTCTTTTACAAGTATGCTTGGCTGATTAAAACACATTAATTATTTAATTCCCAAATCCTAAACTTTTCAACTTAATTCTGCAATTCTGTGAATAAAAAAATTGGAATTTTTTAAAAAATGATTGCATGTGATGTGAGTGAACATTTTAAATAAAAAACTACAAAGATAATATAAATTTATATAAATATACAGTTATTTATATTTTTAATTTCTATTTTCATGTGACAAATTTGATTTTTACAACAACAAATATTACGTTATGAATGAGAATGAGATATAGCGCATGCGCAATCCATTTATCAACATTTTAAACCCTGAACTCTCTTACAAAATATTATATTGCTAAACAACGTACAATTGAAATTTTGCTCGCCTAATTTTATTCTCCAATGACAAATTTAAGATGTTGAAGATAAAAAAAGTTTTGAAAAGTGGTCCAGAGAGTCCAGGGCCCGTATGGTGATGCTTTTGAATGCCGCGGTGAAATATCGATTTATTTAATTCTCTGGGGCATATCCCTAGGGCAGGGTCAACACCAAACCAAACCATATTCTAAAACAAACTCAGGAAACAGACAGACTGGACAAATTACAAATATGTTTGGATTAGTCCGATTAATTCCGATTAAACTAATCGTATTCTTAAGATTGAGACGAAGAGCAATAATATATTAGTTTAATAGTAAAATGTTCTAAATTGAATTATGGGGGGGGGAATTCTCAATGATTCTAACATTTGCATTTGTCGTGAATCGAATTTCACTTTCATGGAATACAGGTCGGTAATTTCCTAGTATACGATTTTTGGACCCCCCCCCCCCCCTCCCCCCCCC
>NW_019396368.1:191287-261125 GCF_000591075.1 Eurytemora carolleeae | reverse complement strand
TAGCCGCAGCGCTCGGCCCAGAAAGTATCTTAACCTAACCTAAACCTAAATAACAAAAAAATAAATAATAATGAATTTGCTGAAAAATAAATGGTCATGTACAAAATTGATAGGAGGGGGGGGGGGTCCAAAAATCGTATACTAGGACAGACCCTACAGGTCTTTACAGATTAGATTTCCCACAAATCCTTAAACTCTCTCTTTCCAACTTTTATTGAGCAAAACATTACAAATATTTATAACGTAAATATACGAGTGTTAAAAACTAAACAAATAAACTTGAAAGCTAATAGATATATGTTCAAACCAGCTCTGAATAGATTAAAACTTCGCGCCTGAATATAGAAGAATATGCACATTTTGAATGTTAAAATTATGTTTCAGAACTTTGATCTGATATAAAATGTAAATCTAAGAATATGATGAATAAAGTTTAAATGCCAACTCTACTAAATAGGTAATTACGATATTTACTCTTTTTGCTCTAAAACTGTAAAAGCAATTTAAATTCACTACCCATTTATTATTCTACAATGAATTTTTATAATTCCCTAATAAACGATTTATAGACCCCCAAATAATCCAAAAATCGTATTCTAGGACGGACCCTTAAATTTTATTGTTTATGTCAATACACAAGTAAAATAAATTTAAGGAGTACACGCCACGGCACCCAGCCCACTAGCCTGTCTTAGCCTTAGCGCTGGGCCCAGATCAGAAATTGTCTTAACCTAACCCAACCCTAGAATTATGTTAAGTGAAATGAATGGGTTNTCCAAAAATATTTGACAATACTCTTGGCAAATGATAGAGGAAATCAAATCAGTTAAACAAATTAGAACCAGTTTTTTCCACTTAAAAGTTGCTAAATTTTTATTTTTTAATTTTTAGATTTTTTTGACCAAATGACAATCCAAGGTGAGAGGATGGGTGAGCAACCAATATTCACGTGTAAAGCACATGTCTTTCATATTGATCCAAAAACTAAAAGGTAATTCAAAGGAATTTAATTATTTAGGAGAAATAAATAAGATTAAATTACATAGATAATTATGAGGAAATTTAATGAGAGATAAAGGAATTGAATTGAAGGATAAATAAAGAAGAATAAATTCAAGGAGAGTTAAATAAGATTAATTTAATGGAGAAATAAATAAGATTAAATTAAAGAAGAAATAAATAAGATTAAATTAAAGGAGAAATAAATAAGATTAAATTAAAGGAGAAATAAATAAGATTAAATTAATGGAGAAATAAATAATATTAAATTAAAGAAGAAATAAATAAGATTTAATTAAAGGAGAAATAAATAAGATTAAATTAAAGGAGAAATAAATAAGATTAAATTAAAGAAGAAATAAATAAGATTAAATTAATGGAGAAATAAATAAGATTAAATTAAAGAAGAAATAAATAAGATTAAATTAAAGGAGAAATAAATAAGATTAAATTAATGGAGAAATAAATAATATTAAATTAAAGAAGAAATAAATAAGATTAAAATTAAGAAGAAATAAATTAAAGCATGTCAAAGGAATGATAAATATGATTAAGGGAATCTAACCAGCTTTGCCTATCAAAGTAGACTCACTCAATTTAGAATTTTTAAACCAAGTCAAGAACATTCCCATAGGTCGACCTAGATTCCCAAGCAAATTGGTCTCAAGGTTTACGAGTTATGATCGGACATACAAATAAACAAACTATGATTACTACTTTATATATAGAGAAGATCAAGTTTGAAAAGAAAACATATTTTACAAGTAAAATTTTCAAAATACTTTGCAGATTAGTAATTACTGTATTTTCCAACAGAATAATTAATTTTCCCCAATTAAGCAAATAAAACCATAAAAAAGTTTCTGCTCTGCGGTAACATACATAATATTTTGGGAAAAAAATAATTTCCAAAAGGGAGGGGGGAGGGTGATTTTAAATGAAAATATACAGTACACCCTTACTATCTTCAGATCTTGGATCCCGGCTTCTAATGCAGCAGTTGCGGTTTCATTCTTCTATGATTCTTCAAGAGCACTGTACAGGTAATTATCATTTTCTTAAATGTTGTAAATCTTATTTCGGGCCGGGTAATATGTTGGATAGGGATTTAATTCTTAGTTTTTCATGTTATAAATTTTTTTTGTTAATTCTTAAATGTACATCAACATGTCGTGGAATATTAAATGGAGGTATTCTCACAAAACCTCATCTATGCATATACTTTGCTTATTTGTTGATTTGTTGCATCCAATAAATGTCAAAACAGCCAAACCGATCTGGCCCGTAATTTTTGTGGGACCTGACATGGCCCAAAGAATATTATTATTTATGGGTGGTTAGTATTTAAAAAAATGCCTTGTAAAAAATCCGATTTTCAACATCCACGACAAATATCCATCAATCCATGAAATTATTTTTATTGTTAGATAATTTAAGAAGTGAAAATGCCGCAGATAGAGTAAAAATGTTAAAATTGAAGATGGGTGCGAAGCGCCTTGAAAGTTTAGTTGTTTTATATTTCTATATTTAGGATTATATCTGTGGAAGGAACAAAAGCGGTAATTAACTCCACAATTACACCAAACATGACGTTCACCAAGACAAGTCAGAAATTTGGCCAGTGGTCAGATGTCAGGTGGGTTTTTAAGAGTTTTAATGGTAGAATATTTTATAGAACGCCCCCCATTAAAATAAAATCATAAAATAAACGGATATTTATCCCCCCCCCCCCACAAATACAATACTACTCAAACAAACAGAACCCCCAATAGTGAAAATAGAAAAACCAAAAAACATTGATATGATATGCTAATTCAGGGGAAAATTGTTCCAAAACTAACACTTGATCCATTTCTAACACTTGTTAGAAATGGGTCAAATCTGCAAAATTATCTTTTTCAAGTATATATATCTTTAAATACAAGCCGAGTGAAACAAGACTTACGCCATACAGAAATGGCTAAAACTGTTTATTTAAACTAATAATAAGGTGTTAAAATTAGTTTTTGATGATTCTTATTTTCATATTCGAACATATCCCTATTTTAAAACAATTAGTGCATTTCAGCTTACGTCGTGGTTTTTTAAACATATCCTGGTTTTGAGGCAATTACTCTAATTTATATCAAGGTACTAATGCAAGGAAAGTTTCAGAGGTGTACGCATTTTTTGTTCTGCAGTGTCCTGTCTTTGGGCGGAAAAGTAAACTCAGGACGGATGTCACAGCCTGACATGGAATCCATTTTCACAAAAATAATCTATGAACTATTTTGGTCATCGGAAGCTATTATGTGGATTTTCAAAAATATCAAAATTAAATGCTTTTAACCTCCTCGGATAATAAACGAACACCGATGCATCTTTTCTTGTTAACAAAGTCCGCCCAGAGAGAACTGGTTTTAATATGTAACCAGAGTATACGCGACCGCTATTAACTTTCCTTGCATTAGTTCCTTGATTCATATCAATGTCAATTTTCAAGCATCTACGCACTACGCAGTTAACTAACAAAAAAAGATTTTTTTGATAAGGTAAAATATAAACAAAATAGAAATTAAAAACATTTTGCTCTTTTGTTATTAAAAAAAACATAACGGCATTGAGAAATCAAAATCTTTATTTTGTTCTTGCAATGTAGATTTAACTAGAAATGCTGGAAATTAATAGTTTAAAATGTAGTAAACTAAATCAACTTTATTCTCTTATTTAACAAATAAAATTTGAAAACTTAGATTTTAAATATAATCCAGGAGTTAATTTAGGCTTGATAAGATAATTTTTATTCAGTGATTTATTTTGTAAGTTATAAAAATGAGTTTTGTTTTGAATTGCGGATTATACTCAAAAACGGAAAAGTGTGTTTTGTCTCGAAAACGTGACAATGATTCAAATTCAAGATAGGTTCTAAAACGTGAAACCTAACACTGTCTTGAAAACGGTTAAGGGTTTTAATATAAAAAGAACTCCTTTTATAATTTTTATTTCAGAAAAAAAGTTTAAAAATCGGAATTGTTGTCCTTGTGATGCTTAATAAGATGTTCGTTTTATTAGTTTTTATTACCGACTTTTTCTCTCAATATGGGCCTGTTTCCTTAAACCCCTGTCTTTCAATTTGTGCCCATTTCTCAGTGTTTGTAATGGGCCAAGTGTCAGTTTTGGAACCAATGTCCCATGTAATTACACATTTTGATATTATTGTACTTGCTTGTTTGACATGAATGGTTGACCGACATAATCGGAAGATCAAGGGGGGGGGGGGAGTGAGAATAAATCAAATATTTTATTTTAATTTGTATTGCAGAGCGAATACAGTATACGGACTAGGGTTCTCCTCTGAGGCAGAGCTAAACAAATTTATTGAAAAGTTTGCAGAGGTTAAAGATGCCACCCGGGCAGGTAAACAATTTTTATGCTCATGTTCAATGTTCATGTCTTTGTTTTATTTATTTTTTTGTTATTGTTCTTATTGTTGTTTTTCTTGTTCTTCTTGCTGTTCTTGAGGTTCTTGTTCTTCTTGTTGTTCTCGTTGTTCTTCTTGTTCTTCTTGTTCTACTTGTTCTTCTTGTTCTTTTTCTTCTTTTTCTTCTTGTTCTCCTTGTTCTCGTTGGTCTTCTTGTTCTTCTTGTTTTCCATGTTCTTCTTGTTCTTGTTCTCCTTGTTCTTCTTGTTCTTCTTGTTCTTCTTGTTCATCTTGTTCTTCTTGTTCTTCTTGTTATTATTGTTATTATTCTTCTTCTTTTTCTTCTTGTTATTCTTGTTCTTGTTCTTCTTGTTCTTTTTCTTTTTTTCTTCTCCTTTTTCTTTTTTTTCTCGTCTTTCTCTGCTTTTTTTCCCTTTTTTTCTTGTTCTTCATCTTCTTTTAGTCTTTTGTTGTTCTTAAGTTATTGACACTTTTCTAATATATCATATTCTGTTTTTAGTTTCACATTTTCATCTTTGTGACTTGTATCATTATTTAAATCCTTGATGTCTGTTCAGGAAAAGCCAATGGTAGTGGAACCACCCCGACAACGAGTGCCAATGCTAGCCCTGTAACCGCAAGATCAGGTGAGTGCCCACAGCGTTTAATTGTAAAATATAACAGAAAAGCCCCACAAGCACCAATGAAACAATTCTAAATTTTATTTAAGTCATTTCTATTTCTATTTCTATTTCTATTTTTATTTCTATTTCTATTTCTATTTCTATTAGGAATCAAACATACATAAGAACAAATAATTGTAAATAATAATATTTTATTCCCACTCATAATAGAAATATATATTTATAATGATCATATTTAAGGCAAAGAATACAACGACAACTTGGAACACATTCCTCCAAATCAAAATGATGCGGTCAACTCAAACCTTCTTAAATCCCAGCTAACTATAGGTAGGTCAACTCGAACCTTCTTAAATCCCAGCTAACTATAGGTAGGTCAACTCGAACCTTCTTAAATCCCAGCTAACCATAGGTAGGTCAACTCAAACCTTCTTAAATCCCAGCTAACTATAGGTTGGTCAACTCAAACCTTCTTAAATCCCAGCTAACTATAGGTAGGTCAACTCGAACCTTCTTAAATCCCAGCTAACCATAGGTAAGTCAACTCAAACCTTCTTAAATCCCAGCTAACTATAGGTAGGTCAACTCGAACCTTCTTAAATCCCAGCTATAGATTTGATCGTAACAACCCGATCATGTCCTGGGGACAAAAAAATCTCTTTTAAAAAGATTACATGATGCATCGATTGTCAATTGTTATTTATTAATTTATTGGACAGACGATTGATTGATTGATTGATTGCTTTAGGTTCTGACAGTCCAAAGAAAGCTGGTCTGCCTGACAAGGTCCCTGCCCCGGCTTTAAACGGTGATGCTCAGCTCAAATATGAGAATGACCGGCTTAAGCTCGCGCTAGCTCAGAGCTCTGCTAATGCAAAGGTACTCACAAAGGTTTAATTGAACAACAATTTCCTTTCTCAACCCTCAACAATCATTTTCCCTAAATCTAGCGCGTTTTTGAGGTTCTTAAGGTCGAAATAGAACGTGTTAAGAAAAATAGATTGTTTTTGTGTTAAGGGGTTTCTATAAAGATTAAAAAAAAATAAAAATATGAGTCACATTTTCCATTTTCTTTACTATAAAGTATGTACCAATTTGTCATCAGGATTTCTTCTATTTTTTCTCAGAAAACCCTTAAATCTTCTTTTCAACGAATTTTGGTTAACAATATCGCGTTTTTTAACACTTCCTCTTAAGTTGCATCTTCTCTAATTAAATTAGTGAAGATTTGTAAGAAAACCCAATTGAACTTGGTGGGAAACCAATCTAAACTTTCTTTCTCGAAGTTTTTCTTATTTAAACCTTTCTGTTTTAGTTAATTTTCTTCTTTGTTGAAGTTTGATGAATCTTATTACATTGTAGAAGTGGGAGGTAGAACTATTGACTCTGAAGAACAACAACGCCAGGTTGACCAGCGCGCTGCAGGAGTCAACCTCGAATGTGGAGGAATGGAAACGCCAACTTCATTCATACAAGGTTTTAAATATAAATATAACATTATTCTTGAAATTGAAATGAATTAGTCCACAAATGTATGGTAGATTGATAGATCAATTGATTAGACATTTCACTGACAGAAAACACGATTGATTAATAAACGACTAATTGAAACGATGATGTACTCGTTCATTGATTAAGCGATTGATTGATTGATGCCGCGATTGATTAATGCGACAATTTATTGATTGATACAGCGATCAGTTGATAAAAGGATTGTTAAATGGAAAGAAGTATTGATTGATTGGTTGAAAGGACGGTTGATTAATTGATTCAACGATTGTTTAAGGAGTAATAATCCTTTTTGTATTCAATCAAATAAAATGAATTAATACATTTTTGACAGTTTCAAACTAGGATTGTACCGAGATGGACTATCCTAGGTGGCTGTTAGTGCCGGCGGTCTGGGGGGTTCATAACGGGGCCTCTTTTTCAGATTTCATTTCAAATAAGTTCAAATTAGTTGGGCGGTGACGTATGTCATTAATCTGTACTTCGACAGTTGGCCACACTAGACAAGCGTCGTAACCAATGGGTGCATTAATAACTGTTGTGGCTATTTTTGCTGATGTCTCAGCCCTCAATACTACGCAATGATGGTTGATCGCTTGTTTGTTTGTTTGTTTGGTTATTTGATTGATTAATTGATTTGTCGGTTGCTTGATTGATTGATTTCTCTAGGAGGAGAATGCCAGGCTAAAAATGAATCTGCTTGAAGCTGAGGCCGGGAGAGGAAACTGTGATTACGATGCAGTTGGGGAGCTTAGAGAGCTCAGGGCACATTTCGAGGTTAGTTTTGCTACTAAGGGTGCTCAGGGCCCATTTTGAATTTATTTTTATTCAATACAGGGTGCTCAGGGTCCATTTTGAATCTAGTTTTTCAATCAATGGTGCTCAAGGGTATTTTAAATTTATGGAGTCAAGGGTGTTCAGGGCCCATTTGTTCATTTCTTGGTTAGATGTTGAGTTAAAGTGAGGTTGGTATTGGAGTTCAGGGTGCAGTGGTAACTGTTCAGTTCAGGGCCCATTTGTGATTAGTTTTCAAATAAAGTAAAAGCAGTTAATTTCTGAGTTAGTAATGGAGTTAAATTGTTCATTTAGGGGAATTCAGGGGACTTTTTAAAGGTTAATTTTGGAACTAAGGGTCACAAAATATGGTCCAGCTTTTTTATCTTTAATAATTTATTTTGGATAAGGGGTGTGGGCACAAGCTCACGCATACAAATAAAACAATTTATCAATAAATCTATTTCCAGTTTGTAATCAAAGTCTTTCTATTAATTTGTCTTGCTCAAGATTAGTTAAAAGTCATGTACTTCAACGTTTTGTGTTGCGCCGTTGTCTTGAAAACTCGAGTGGTCCAGCTTTTAATATAGTGTATATCATGTTTATTTATTTTAAATTTTTAAATTTTCTATTTCAATTGTAAACATTTTCTCTTAGTAAACCTTGTAAAACATAAACAAAGAAAAGTTTACGAATTATATACCAAAAAAATTCTTGGCTTTTCAAAATTTATTGAAAATTGAATTTTGTTGGATGCTAATTTTTGAAACTTTGATCATCCATAAACCTTCCCTAGAGTCATGTGAGGCCCCATACAAAATGTGGGCCCGATCGGTTCAGCCGTTTGGGCGTTTATTGGAAACAGACAGACAGATTTCATTTCCTTATGATTCCTTATGATATGTATATATAGATTTGATAATAATAACTTGCTATCAAGGATGTTGAACGCGAACTAGGAGAGAAGAACGAAGAAATTAGAAAACTAAAGACGGAGGGTGGAGGAGGATCTAAACTAGATCTAGAGGAGATTAAGTCTCTCCAGGTAGGATCATGAAGCTAAGGAAGGGTCTAAGCCAGATCTAGAGGAGATTAAATCTCTCCAGGTAGGATCATGAAGCTAAGGAAGGGTCTAAACCAGATCTAGAGGAGATTAAATCTCTCCAAGTAGGATCAGGAAGCTAAGGAATGGTCTAAGCCAGATCTAGAGGGGATTAAATCTCTCCAGGTAGGATCAGGAAGCTAAGGAAGGGTCTAAACCAGATCTAGAGGGGATTAAATCTCTCCAGGTAGGATCATGAAGCTAAGGAAAAGTCTAAACCAGATCTAGAGGATATTGAATCTCTCCAGGGTGGATCAGGAAGCTAAGGAAGGGTCTAAGCCAGATCTAGAGGAGATTAAATTTCTCCAAGTACGGTCATGAAGCTATGGAAGGGTCTAAACGAGATCTAGAGGGGATTAAATCTCTCCAGGTAGGATCATGAAGCTAAGGAAGGGTCTAAACCAGATCTAGAGGATATTGAATCTCTCCAGGGGGGATCAGGAAGCTAAGGAAGGGTCTAAGCCAGATCTAGAGGGGATTAAATCTCTCCAGGTAGGATCATGAAGCTAAGGAAGAGTCTAAGCCAGATTTAGAGGATATTAAATTTCTCCAAGTACGATCATGAAGCTATGGAAGGGTCTAAACGAGATCTAGAGGAGATTAAATCTCTCCAGGTAGGATCATGAAGCTAAGGAAGGGTCTAAACCAGATCTAAAGGAGATTAAATCTCTCCAGGTAGGATCAGGAAGCTAAGGAATGGTCTAAGCCAGATCTTGAGGGGATTAAATCGCTGCAGGTAGGATCAGGAAGCTAAGGAAGGGTCTAAGCCAGATCTAAAGGAGAATAAATCTCTCCAGGTAGGATCAGGAAGCTAAGGGATGGTCTAAACCAGATCTAGAGGAAATTTTATCTCACCAGTTAGGATCAAGAAGCTAAGGAAGGGTCTAAACTAGATCTAGAGGATTAAAGCTTTCCAGGTAGGATCAGGAAGTTAATGAAGGTGGAGGATATAAACCAATTTGCTAATTTACAAAGAAAATTATATTTTTTTTTTTCAAATTATTTTGGAGGTCAAATATGTAGAAGAAGACAAATTGACACCATTTTTCATTTAATTTCATGGTTTTGTTTTAGGTGGAGAACGAGAGTTTGAAACTAACCTTGGATAAAACTCAATCCCAGTTAGATACATCACTTGATGCTCAGGTGATTGGGGAGACTAGATAATATTAGCTTTTTGTCGGGGGGACAATATGATAAAAAACTAAATTCAAAAATTTGGTTTTTGTAGCAAAACCTCAGCAGAAATATAGAGAACAGTAATTTTATTTGTTGACTAAGAACTATACAGAAGATGGTTGAAGCTCTCTGAAATATAGATACTTTCCAAGACTATCTATCTATCTTAACCTAGCCTGACCTGGAATAGTATAATCACGGGAGCTGTATATATTTGAGGAGGAGGGGGGGGGGGGAGAACTATGAAAGAATTGGGCCTTAAATGGATTGTTATTTATATTTAACCAGTGCTTAGGATTTGGATCTGTTAGATTTGCAATATTTTAGCTTTCTTGATCCGGATCCGGATCCACGGGGGAAAACATCAACAAAAACCGTTAAAAAAGTCTGTTAACACTCCAACACCAAATCTGAACCGTTGAAAAATTAAAGATAATTTACAATTTCCAAGATCTGGATAATTTGAATAATTATTTAGGATCAGCAGCGGAAGGTTCTGGAAGCGATAAATCGTCAATTCGGCGATTATGTTCATCATCTGGGAGAATTGCAGAACGAACTGACCCAGGTGTTAAACACCTAGACTACACTAAGCCACCAGGAGGAGCTAATGAACTAGGATTCCAAATTTCCAAAATGTCGGGGTTAGTTTGAGAACGAACAGGGGGTATATATTTTCAATACAAATCACTTCTCCCCGTTTCTAAAAATCTTTTTGGACTTTTTTCAAATTGTATTTAAAATTTTGTTTTACTCTCGAAATCTACAAATTCATATCCGAGAAAGGGGGAGGGGGCTTAAAAATATATCGTTCTCAAGTTTATTTTGACAAGATTGCCATGTGTCTTGTTCAAAATTTATCCCATAATTTTTGGAGAAGAGGAAAAAATACTTCTAATTTAGTTTTTTTAATTCTTATCATTCCTGATAAAATTTATTTGGCGACAAATTCTGTCGAAATTTTTTTAAAGTTCCTTTTTTTACTGCTTATCCTAGTTGATATTAATGTAACCATCATTTAACTTTTCTGATATTGCGGAATCTCTTTTAATGATATTTATAGATTTTTATACCCCATAAACCTCATTCATTAACCTACTGTTGTCTATATTTAAAAATATTTATAAATAAGAGGGCGTTAAAAAAAGGAAAATGTATTTCCGACAAAAAATACTTTAATATTTGAAAATTTTTAATTAAAAATTGTTAATAACAAACCAGTGACTTGCGAGGAGTCTTATTGAATAGTTTAACATTAAACGTATCACATTGGATTTTAGATTTATATTTGTTTTTCTGAATATGGTAGAGCAGAGAATACAATTCAATGTTAAAACCAATGTGATTTTTCTGACCCTGTAAAACACCCTTGTTTTCATTGGACAATGGACACCCTGGATTAATGACATAAACTCTTAATAAGCTTTATATTTATCATCCTATAAAAGAATCTCACTATTTATTATTTCTAAGAACTTCTATTTATTTATTAAATCTTGCTTTATTATTTCTTTTTCTTGTCTAAATAATCTTCCAGTTTTCAAGTGCGGGGGAAATCCCTCTGGGTAAATTATCTACCCCCCCCCCCTCGCCTTGGTCGATAGCTAAGGTACTAATAAAATCAAAATATTTATAATTGTTTTTAACGGTTCAGTAAAACGTATTGATATTGTAACAAATAAAATTACACTTTTTGTGAAACCAAAAATACAGATCTAAGCTCGTAGACCTTCTACAATAAATTTAAAGTGACTGCAATCATAATTTCAAGTGACCCTCTCTGTAAAGGTGGAAATTCTCTGTTAATAACGGTTCTCTTTGTTTGAATTAGACATTAATGTGTTTGTTCTTTTAAACTGTTAATTTCGTTTATGTTCTCTGCAAAACGAACTTGCGCATTTCTTGCTACAAGAAATACTGGAGAATTTATAAGAATTAAAAGACTTTTCGAGCTAGAAAAACGACGTTATATTTTACATCATTGACGAGATTGAATTATCAAGGGTACCGATGTTAATCGGTCATTGCCATCTTCGCATGAAGTCATTTAAAATTATGTTTACACTCCCTTTAAACTCAATCATAATTTAGAACTAATAATCTTTTATAACTTATTAGAAACAAGATTAAAGAGACAGTTAAGAAGAATCTAGAAAATTAATCAAAATGGTTCGCGCAATAGATGTACAGTACACATGGTTTTTGTTAGTGTGTACAGTGTATATGTACATATTACACAAGGTACGTAATGTACAAGAAACATATTTTTTCGACAAAAAAGCAAGATTTTATCCGAATGTCGTTTCTTTTTTAAATGATTTTAAACTAACAATAATTTTTCTAGATTCTTCAGCAATTTGATGGGATATATACAGTCCTATTCTAAATAACCCAGAATAATATAAGTTTATTAATGAATTCATAAATAGTATCGACATTAAAATATAGGTAACCTGATTTTAGCAATATTTTTAATGAAACATGAATCACAAAATAGCCCTAATCCTGCCATGTTTTTGCTCTAAAAAATAAAAAGATTTTGTTTAAATTTCAATTTATTTAAAATCGTTCTGAAGAAAATCATATCTCTGATATTTTGGAAATGGCAGGACTAGGATTATTGTAAAAAATATGCCGGTTACCTTTAATTAATGCCGCAAGATATTTCTAAGGTCAAAGACGACCTTGAAGTTATCAATTGATCAATTTATATTAGTCCGGGTTATTTAGAATAGAATTCAGGATTATAATTTATAATTTGTAAATAAATCTAGACTTGTCTTAACATGAGATGTATTCAGTATTGTATGTTATATGTATGTAACTAACTAAACCAAAACCTATGTTCTGAAAATATTATGACGAAAAGTATTAATTTACTAAAAATAAGGCCTAAACTTTAGTGAAAGGGCAATTTTTTTAAAAAAAACTTCATTTAATGAAAATAACTAAGGTTTAAAAATTGTAAAGTTTTCTTAAATATGTTTTTTCTTTGAATAATCTACTTTAAAAAATAATTATAAATCACAGTAAAGAAATGAATTTTTGATGTTGAAAGCAAAATTAGGCGACTGTTAACCCCATATTGGAATACAATTTGTTAAGTAATTATGTTTTGTAGTGTATTGTTATATATTTACATTCCTGAAATAAATGTCTTAAATTTGAATTTATCTATTATTTTTCCTAGTTTTAAAAAAAAAATTGAAATTGAAAGGACGTATGAGAATAAGTATTATGAACCTAAAGTCCCTATGTTTAGGTTTTTTATTGTTTTTTCAGATAAAAATGAGCGATACTACAATTAGACTTATCGATCAGCTCAGAGAATCTGCTAATGAGGTAATCTTGTACATTAGAGGGACTGTAAGCGTAATTTAAAGTCACCCTCCTCGTCTATGAAAACGGTGCTTAGGATTAGTTTTGATGCGGATCCGGATCCTGGATCCGCACTGGAAAAAATAGATTCGGATCCAGGTCATTTCTTTAAGATTTACTGAATTTTTTTAACAAAAAATAATTTTAACATTTTTTTCGCTTATTTTTATCCTAAAACTTAATGAACCATTCAGAAATGAAGAAATTTTTATATTCTAACTTTTTTCGAAAGTTTGGATTTGGGATTTAGGAGTAAAAAAGTTTTTTTTTGACAAGTCATTAAATAAACTATTAAAAGATTATATGTTGATGCGGAGACTTAATTTAAGCAAATGTTCTTTTTGCAAACTTATTGAAAATTTGATGGGATTTCAAAATCTATCAAAGTTTGACTTAGGTCAAAAAATATAAGTTTAAGAGCGTGTTAAGTAACACAAAATTAGACTTTTGTAGTACACTATAAATAGACCAACATTTTTGAAATGGCCAAAACCACCACAAAAAAAAATAAAAATAAAATTCATGAAATGAGTCTCTGGCAGTGCTTAGGGTCCATCAGCAACATTTTGGCTTCCTGGATCTGGATCCGCAAAATATGCAAATCCACTGATATTTTGCTCTCAAAACCCAAATCTGAACTGTTGAAAAAAAAGAAATTATTAACAATTTTCTTATCTCTTTATGGTTAATCAAGTTTACGTATACAAATAACCGAAAAAAAAGAAGAAAACAAATTAAAAAAATTTTCTTTTCTTCAGAAAATCAGCAGATCTTAAAGAAATGTTCATGACCCGGATCCGGATCCATTTTGTCCAGTGGGGATCCTCAATCCGATCCGCATCAAAATGATATCAATACTAGCTCTCGTTCTTTGTGGGTACTGTACTGGGTAACCCTGTAAAAATAACTTAAAATAAAACGCTGATTGTTTGATAGAGTTGGAGGGGAAGGAGAGAATGGTTAACTATAAAATCTATATCTACATATAAATTTAGCTTGTCTGGGTGTCTGTTTATCTGTTTGTTTGTATCCAATAAACGCCAAAACGGCGCGGCTGAACGGATCAGGCCCAAATTTTGTGTGGGATCTCACGTGGCCCCAGGGAAGGTTTATAAAGGATCAAAAATTTTGTGTTAAAAGGATTTTTAGTTTGTAATATTTTGAAATTGCGCAAAAAAAATATTAAAAAATGCGCTAACTTTTTTTGGTTTTTGTTTTTAAAGAGTAGATGCTGACACACAAAGCCACAATTAAAAGTTGAAAAAGAAGATGTTCGCGAAGCGCCCTTAAAGCCTAGTCTATATATAAATTTAGCTTGTCTGTCTGTTTGTTTGTTTGTATCCAATAAACGTCAAAACGGCTGAACCGATCGGGCCCACATTTTTTGTGGGAGATCACGTGACCCTAGGCAAGGTATATGAATGATCAAAATTTTAAAAATTTGTGTTGTGAAGGAGGGGTGGATGGGGAGGAGAGAGAATGGTTAACTATATATATATATATATATATATATTTATATATAAATATGTATTCTCTTTTTCCATCTCCGATCATAATTGAGGAACCCCTCGACGGAGTTGCAACACATTTTGCTTGGGTAACTCGGAAGAACCACGGGAATGTTTTTAGTTTACTTTGGGATTGGAAGTCAAGTTATATTTATATATTTTCTAGGTGTTTGATAGAGTTGGAGGTGGGGTGGAGGGGGAGGAGAGAGAATGGTTAACCGGGCTACAGAAGAAAATGGAAACTGTCTCCGCTAACATAAAGGATATTGAGACTGCAGCATCACAGTTCAACGGACCTACGGTAAACTCATACTTAAAAGTAAACTTGAGGTAAATATACATTGCCAAGGACTTTTTGGTAAACATACTGTACAGTGGATCTATGGTAAACCTTCATAAAGTTTAACTGACCTACGCAAACTTAAACAAAGTGTTCAAGGGACCTACGGTAGAAAAAATTCAACAGACCTTTAACGAGCTCAACTACCCTTCGATGAAAGTACTGTTCATAATGACCAAATATTCAGTTCAACAGACCTACAATTGATTGATTGACTGACTGACTGACTGACTGACTGACTGACTGACTGACTGACTGACTGACTGACTGACTGACTGACTGACTGACTGACTGACTGACTGATTTATTGATTGTTTTGAAAACATTAATGGTTGATTACCTTCACGCAGACTCCTCAATAAAATCCTTTGATTAAATTGATTGATTGAGTGACTGATTGATTGATTGATAAATTGTTTAGAACACACTATTCACCAGAATCTATTAATTGTTTGACTGTTTGATTGATTATTTGATGATTGATTGATTAATTGAGTGATTGATTGTCTAGAATACACTAATGGTTGGTAACCTTGACGCCGACTCCTCAGTAGAATCCTTTGCCCTCTACACAGATATCACAAGAAGCCATAGATGGTTAGATAAGGTTAGAACCTTTTCAATAGATGGTTAGATAAGGTTAGAACCTTTTCAATAGATGGTTAGATAAGGTTAGAACCTGTTCAATAGATGGTTAGATAAGTTTAGAACCTTTTCAATAGATGGTTTGACAAGGTTAGAACCTTTTAATAGATGGTTAGATAAGGTTAGAACCTTTTAATAGATGGTTAGATAAGGTTAGAACCTTTTCAATAGATGGTTTGACAAGGTTAGAACCTTTTAATAGATGGTTAGATAAGGTTAGAACCTTTTAATAGATGGTTAGATAAGGTTAGAACCTGTTCAATAGATGGTTAGATAAGTTTAGAACCTTTTCAATAGATGGTTTGACAAGGTTAGAACCTTTTAATAGATGGTTAGATAAGGTTAGAACCTTTTAATAGATGGTTAGATAAGGTTAGAACCTTTTCAATAGATGGTTTGACAAGGTTAGAACCTTTTAATAGATGGTTAGATAAGGTTAGAACCTTTTCAATAGATGGTTAGATAAGGTTAGAACCTTTTAGTAGATGGATACATAAGGTTAGAACCTGTTCAATATATGGTTAGATAAGGTTAGAACCTTTTCAATAGATGGTTAGATAAGGTTAGAAGCTGTTCAACAGATGGTTAGATAAGGTTAGAACCTTTTAATAGATGGTTTGACAAGGTTAGAACCTTTTAATAGATGGTTAGATAAGTTTAGAACCTTTTAATAGATGGTTAGATAAGGTTAGAACCTTTTAATAGATGGTTAGATAAGGTTTGAACCTTTTAATAGATGGTTAGATAAGTTTAGAACCTTTTAATAGATAGTTAGATAAGGTTAGAACCTTTTAATAGATGGTTAGATAAGGTTAGAACCTGTTCAATAGATGGTTAGATAAGGTTAGAACCTTTTCAATAGATGGTTAGATAAGGTTAGAACCTGTTCAATAGATGGTTAGATAAGTTTAGAACCTGTTCAATAGATGGTTAGATAAGGTTAGAACCTTTTAATAGATGGTTAGATAAGGTTAGAACCATTTTAATAAGCATTTAATGCGAAGTCTCATGAATATTTGTCTGCGTATACTCATAAATATTTCTCTGCATAGACCCATCAATATTTGTCTGTGTAGACTAATGAATATTTGTCAGCGTACACTTATGAGTTTTTAATTGTGTAGTTTTATGAATATTTGTCTGTGTAGACTCATGAATATTTGTCTGCGTAGACTAATCAATAGTTGTCTGTGTAGACTCATGAATATTTGTCTGCGTAGACCCATCAATAGTTGTCTGTGTAGACTCATGAATATTTGTCTGCGTAGACTCATGAATATTTGTCTGCGTAGACTCATGAATATTTGTCTGTGTAGACCCATGAATATTTGTCTGCGTAGTCTCATGAATATTTGTCTGCGTAGACCCATCAATATTTGTCTGTGTTGTCTCTTGAATATTTGTCTGCGTAGACCCATCAATATTTGTCTGAGTAGATTCATGAATATTTGTCTGCGTAGACCAATCAATATTATTCTGCGTAGACTCATGAATATGCTGGGGCTGCTGCAGCATATCTAAGTGGAAACACACTCAAAAGATCGTACTCATCTGTTGCTAAATCCAGGTAGACATTTTAAATTATAGTCATAAAAAGAAAACTCCGGAATTAATTAAGCGACTCTACGTTTTTATCTCTGGCAATATTAATTGTTTAAAAAGGCAGACCACAATTTGGAAATGGTAGGACTAGGGCTATTATGTGTTTATCGTTTCATCAATTATATTTCAAAATAGAGTACAAAGTTGACGAATAATTATAAATTATTAGGACTGTATGATTTTTCTAGTTAAAACTTTTTTTTGAGGTTTATATGATACTTGAAAAAAATTAACTTTAAAGAATAATATTACTTTAAACAAAGTGTTGACTTAGTCATAAGGCAAAATTCTGATAATTAATCAATGAAGGAAAGAATCCCATGTTTATTTTATAATTCAAACACTTCAATAAAATGTATTTTTATCATGCCCCAGAGTTTCTTGAGATTTACCCAGTGCTTAGAACCTATTTGAACCGGATTTACCGAGTTTTTAACAAACAAAAATCATGAATTAGAAAGTTTTTAATAAACTCTCATAAATTTACAGTTGAGATTTGTTTTTTGAGCAGCATGTTTATTTTTCTTTTAGCAGGTGTTTGTTGATACTTTGACACTTTTAGCAGGTGTTGGTAGATACTTTGACACTTTTAGCAGGTGTTGGTTGATACTTTGACACTTTTAGCAGGTGTTGGTTGATACTTTTAGCAGGGGTTGGTTGATACTTTGACCCTTTTCGGCGGATCTTAATCCAGGTTTACCGAAATGTTGCGGATCCAACGAATCTCGAATTTTTTTATTGTTTAGGCGAAAACCTCAAACTAACAGTCATATTGCTCAGCCCATGCATCTAAACAGACTGATTGATGGAGTCAATAAAATGTTCCAGGATATGAAACTCATTATCAGGTTCCTTTCTCATCTTCTTACACATTGTGATTATAATTTTAATAATATTCATTATCAGGTTCCTTTCTCATCTTCTTACACATTGTGATTATTATTTTAATAATATTCATTATCAGGTTCCTTTCTCATCTTCTTCCACATTGTGATTATTATTTTAATAATATTCATTATCGGGTTCCTTTCTCATCTTCTTCCACATTGTGATTATTATTTTAATAATATTCATTATCGGGTTCCTTTCTCATCTTCTTACACATTGTTATTAGTTATTAGTATTACTGTTTGAATTATTATTTTGCTGTTTTTAATGTCATTGTCATTTCTTTCAATTTATTTTCCTTATCATTATTATTTTCCTAGTTGTTAAGTTACCATATAATTATCTCCTTCTCTTACTTCATCATGATTACTATTATTATCTTTAAAATTGTTCTTATTGAAATCATTATCATTATTATTTTCCTAGTTGTTAAGTTACCATATAATTATCTCCTTCTCTTACATCATCATGATTATTATTATTATCTTTGAAATTTTCCTTATTGAAATCATTATCATTATTATTTTCCTAGTTGTTAAGTTATATCATTATCTCCTTCTCTTACATCATCATGATTATTATATCATTATCTTTAAAATTTTCCTTATTGAAATAATTATCATTATTATTTTCCTAGTTGTTAAGTTATATCATTATCTCCTTCTCTTACATCATCATGATTATTATATTATTATCTTTAAAATTTTCCTTATTGAAATTATTATGATTATTATTTTCCTAGTGGTTAGGTTATATCATTATCTCCTTCGCTTACATCATCGTGATTATTATTATTATTATCTTTAAAATTTTCCTTATTGAAATTATTATGATTATTATTTTCCTAGTGGTTAGGTTATATCATTATCTCCTTCGCTTACATCATCGTGATTATTATTATTATTTTTGAAATTTTCCTTATTGAAATCATTATGATTATTATTTTCCTAGTTGTTAAGTTCTATCATTATCTCCTTCTCTTACATCATCATGATTATTATCTTTAAAATTTTCCTTATTGAAATCATTATGATTATTATTTTCCTAGTTGTTCAGTTATATCATTATCTCCTTCTCTTACATCATCATGATTATTATTATTATCTTTGAAATTTTCCTTATTGAAATCATTATGATTATTATTTTCCTAGTTGTTCAGTTATCATATTATTTTCTTCTTCTCTTACATCATCATGATTATTTTATTATTATCTTAAAAATTTTCCTTATTGACATCATTATAATTATTATTTACCTAGTTGTTCAGTTATCATATTATTTTCTCCTTCTCTTACATCATCATGATTATTTTATTATTATCTTAAAAATTTTCCTTATTGAAATCATTATAATTATTATTTTCCTAGTTGTTCAGTTATCATATTATTATCTCCTTCTCTTACATCATCATGATTATTATTATTATCTTTAAACTTTTTCTTATTGAAATCATTATAATTATTATTTTCCTAGTTGTTTAGTTATATCATTATCTCCTTCTCTTACATCATCATGATTATTATTATTATCTTTAAAATTTTCCTGATTGAAATCATTATAATTATTATTTTCCTAGTTGTTCAGTTATCATATTATTTTCTCCTTCTCTTACATCATCATGATTATTATTTTCAAAGAATTGCTTTGTGTTCAGTCGACCCGGTAACACCCAGCTGAATGCTATTGTTGAAGTAAAGTTGGACCGTGTATTGAAAGCTGTTCTTATATTCAAGGGGCTGATGATAGAGTGGGTGGTTGTTAAGGTAAATTCTAGGACCTAACAAGAGGTAGAATTTGATTCACAGCGTACACCCTTGAAATATTTGATACTATATGAATGAAAACATTCTTGCTTTTTAACTTAAAATCGATAATTTTCTATTTCGGATTCTGCAAAAATGAAAATTTGCTACTCAGATAACGGATTTTATGGTACTATGTTATGAATCTGACATGCCAAATTGAAGGTCACTTGAAGTTACTTAGACAATAGACAGTTCCTATAAGGATATATGGATTTTAATATTAGATATTGATTATTCAGGGTTGGGAGGAAGAACTGCTGAAGTCTGACGGACAAGTTGATATCTGGGGGGAGAGTAGATTTCAGGTGAAGGATTGTCGAGATGCTAAGTTGAGTGGGTCCACTTTTAAAGTGAAAAATAGCTGAAATTGGAAATTAAGACTAAGCGCGGGTAAACGGTGGGATTTAATATGACTACCCTGGGCAACGCTGGGTTCCCAAGCTAGTGCTATATATGACAGTTGAATGACAACTTAAAGGACTAGTCAGTTGAAATTACGTCAGAGTTCCTTTAAGGTTTTCCAACGAATTACTGAGAATGCTAATGCCGCGATGCTTCACTTCCAATCCCCAGTCTACCCAGATCTTGCAATTAGGTAGTTCTTTATATTATTTTATAGCGATACTCATAATTTTGTATAAAAGTAGAAAAATTGTAATTTTTAGAAATATTTTCCGTCTTTGTTTAGAAATTAACCTTTTCAGTTTTTTTCCCCCAAAGATTCAAATATTTACTTAACTAAGAATAACATTTTTATCTTCCTTATGTTTGTAGATATACAAGTAAGATAGTATTCAGAAGTAGCTGGATGGCTTAGCATCCGTTCTACTTTGATCCAGATCCAGCCTTATAATATATTTCTTCATTTACTAATTTTCTTGATTTTTATGCTGGAACTTTATGGGCAAAATGCTCCGTATAATAGTTTTTTATGGAATTTTGTTGGTCGATTTTTTTTTTTCTAATTAGTCAGCAAATGCATTTATCTTTATTTTAGATCGTTTATGACCTATCTTCACAGTTTTAACAGCTTATTCAGGAACCAATCAAACACTATTTGCTTTGCGTTTTATTATTTTAGTTAGTTGTTGATTGATTGACGTGTTGATTTTTGTTGGATTACATTAATTGATTAATTGGTTGATCTATTGTTAGAAAAGTGGTTGGTTGGTTATTTATAGTTGAATGGATGAAGGATTTATGAATTGACATACTTTTTATTGATTAATTGATGATTTAATGATCAGTAGTTCTTAATTGTTTGTTTGATTGATTGATTGATTATTCAGTGATAAATGTAAACAGTGCGGCATGCATCTGCACAATCACCTCCCCCCGACCTGGAGGGAGTTTAGAACCCTTGAACCATTTCATGAGGATTGTAGACCCTAGAGTTTAGAACCCTTGAACCATTTCATGAGGATTGTAGACCCTAGAGTTTAGAACCCTTGAACCATTTCATGAGGATTGTAGACCCTAGAGTTTAGAACCCTTGAACCATTTCATGAGGACTGTAGACCCTAGAGTTTAGAACCCTTTGTAGACCCTAGAGTTTAGAACCCTTGAACCATTTCATGAGGATTCTAGACCCTAGTGATGGGTTTGTTAAACTTCATGTTTGATGGAGTGAGATCTTTCCTTGATAATCTTAATATAATTTCTATTCTTTTGTAAATTTTTGAAATTACAAGAATTTGAAAGTCTTTGTCGCATATTTGTTTGATATCTCATGTACCTGAACCTTGTACTGCCTGTTTCAGAAATTGTACACAATGTCCCGCCCACTTCTTGTACATGGATGCCGTCTACTCAATCAGACAAGTGTACATGATTGGTACAAACCTGTGTTGTTCACCCTAGGACAAATACAGGGCTCATGTACTGCATTTAGTACAACAAAACGGGGAGAGTACAGTACAAAGCCTGGTAAAGCGTACACCTCAACAATTGGAAAACCGGTTATCACTATTCCCGTCACAGGAAAATCCGCAACCGCATAAAAAAGTTTTTTTTACATTTCACAATTTTTTTATTAATGTTATCTTTAAACACTTGCATCTCTGAAAGTTTATTTGTTCTAATATCATTATTTCTGGAATTTTAAAGAGGTTGATGTGTTATCTAGTTGAGAAAAGAGCGATGAAACGACACAAGAATATTAAGAATATATCACGTGATCAGGACAAACAGAAACTAAAGAATAAACCACTCGCCATATCCTGCAAGGGACATTATACTTAAATACTATGCACCCATCCAAGATATTACATACAGTAGAACTCATTTAACGCGGAAAAAAGACGACATTTAAGTAATCCATGGTGTTTTTGTTGTGTTAAAGCAAAATATTTTTTTTCCGGTAGCTTTAAAATATTTACATATAAACTTAATTTAGGATGATGTGTCCATGTACATTGTACACTGTACACAGCTCAGAGCACAATTGTTACGTTTTATGTTCAATTGACTATTCAATGTTAAAACTTGAGTCTTACAGTCGTCTTCCTTTTTTACAATTTTAATTTTTCTATTCCACCATTTTAATTAGTGTGGCCGAAATTTGATTGATTGATTGATGAAAACCGAATTTTGAAAAGGCATCCTCTACGAATTGCAAATCCTTATTGCAATCCCAGCTTAGTACAGTCATGGTGGGATTGTAATGTGGTCATACAGTTTCCGTAATAGTCTGATTGATTGATTGAGTCCCACTGTACAATAAAAAACTCTATTTCTTCTGGTCATAAAGTGTGATGTTGTATTCCAGAGAAGTGAGTTGAACCACTATATGGGTCAAACCTACGGGAAGTTCGATAAAGTTCCCCTAGCAAGTCAAGGATGGAATAACAGGAACATGCAGCTCTCAAACTTAATTCGAATAATAATTTGTTAGGGAATGTAGACCCGCTTTTTTTAAGGACTGTAGAACCGCTTTTTTAGGGACTGTAGACCCGCTTCTTTAGGGAATGTAGAACCGCTTTTTAAAAAGAGTGACATGTCCGATTTACCATGGTACCCTTTAAACTTCTATCTGAGTAACCACGAGGGAGATAAAACCATTATTTTTTAGCGTGTTGAATTCTGACTATTTTAAATTTTCCGAGAGAAAAAGAATTTTAGACCAGACATAGTTCTAAAGGGTACCCTTGGTACTCAGACATGTTTTTTACTTTAAATTACGTTTACAGTTCCACAGGGGTGTATATAATTCCATATTTTTGATTCTTTTCCCCCCCCCCTCTAAATTTTTTTTGAATTCCTTCCCCAAACTCGACAACTCAAAATACATAGATTAAACTCTTCTTAGATTTATTAAAGTATCATCTAAAAGAATTTACTTATTCTTACTTAATTTAACAGTAAAAAAGTCTACAGGGACATGACTGATTTTCTTGGTTCTTCCGTAGCTGTCCAAGAGTTGCAGACAGATCTGCAAACTTCAGTTTGGAGTATTGTCTGGAAAGTCTGGCGTTGTCCAACTTTCTTACAAAGGTCATCTCCTTCATAAACTCATCCCTGTTTTCAGGGATGATTTTTTTCTTTAAGATATGAAGAGGAGGAGCATTAAAAGCTATGATAATCTCTCTTGAGAAAAGCTTGATGTGAGTTTCTTCCTTTATAAACTAGTATATTCATGGGGGATCCCACACTTTGACAGTAGGCTTCAGTATATGAAACAGGTCAAAGAATCTAGACTCTGCTGACGAACTCTGCCTAAAATTCTTTTGGAACAGTTTATTATAACTTTCAAGGAATGCTGATAAGAATTTTGATTAAATGTCAGGAATTGAATGTATGTCTGCAGAAGGCTATCCTGAACTTCAAACTTCTCCTGAAGTTTGTCTTCTATAAGATTTTCAACCAGCTCCTCTAGATGTACTCTGTCACTTGTTTCTAGCATGTCTTTACTGATGTTTTCAGCCCACTCTGTTCTATGAAAAGCCTCTACAGAAGCCTTTACAAGTTAAGTAGGTTTAAATCGTTTTTCCAAGGATGTAAAGATGTCCTCACATACCTCACTAAGTTGCTTTTCAACTTTTTCTATATAATTATCAGTCAAAGACATAACTGAAACCTCTTGCTCAGCAATATCCTGAGTTGTTAGATGGTTGTTTTTAACTTTATCATCCTTTTCATTATCATCATCTTCCTCATCCTGAATGTTTGTGGATGTCAGGAAAGACAGACATCATTTCCAAGTTCAGGCGCACAGCTGCAGATCTTTTACTGTCTCTTTCAAATGAGTTCTGTAATTTCCATTTTTAAGATTGTTGACATGTTTTGATGGTATCCCAATTCCAGACATCATTTCTTGATCAGACCACGAGGTCAACATAATGTTGTAACATGTTTTCAACTCCACAAATTGAAACATACACAATTATTCTCTTAACAACAATTGTGACAATACATTACCTCTTTTTCCATTCCCCTTACTCCCCATCCTCTCCACTTTCACTTCCCATTCCCTTCCCATCCCATTTCCCTCCACATCCCTTCCCCTCCCCTTCGCCTTCCCTTCTCCTCCCCTTCTCCCCTTCTCCTTCCCTCTCCCTCCTCCTTCCCNCAGGTGTTAAAAATTGAAATGTACACAATGTTGGATAAATCACGTTATCATAGAGTAATTTGACGTTTCCTTCTCTTTCCCTTCTCCTTCCCTTCTCTTTCCCTTCTCCTTCCCTTCTCCTTCCCTTCTCCTTCCCTTCCCCTTTCCTTCCCCTTTCCCTTCCCTTCCCTTCCCTTCCCCTTCCCCTCTTTTGTGACCTTTGATTTCTTTCCGGGGGAAATGGAATTATATACACCCCTGCTCAAATTTGAAACTATTTGAAACTATCACCTTAAAACTTACTATTAAGAAATAGCAATTTCAAGCATTTTTTAAATCTCTGGTTTGTTTACAACATTTTGACTTATAGTTTTTTGTTAAAAGATTTTTTTCAATTTTTATTTTTATTTGGTTTGGTTAGGTCGGCTAGTCACCCCACAACTGATAAGAGAATTACCCGTCGTTAACGAGAGAGAAACAGGTAATTACAAAAATGTTTTAGAAACAAATTGGAAAAAAAAATATAATTTTTTTTCTTTAGAGTTTACATCTAGACACAGCTTAGAGTGGAAATTTCTTTTCTTAGATCACCGAGCTCCCCCTATAATAGGTATGATAAGCTTCATTTTGAAATACAATTTTTTTACAATGTGTACAAATAAACGATAAGAATTAGGAAAAGAATCATAATGTGTTACGCACACTGCTGAAAATGAACCATCAGGTTTAAAGTCGAAAACCTATTTTTTTCGGAATATTTTAATATGCAGGGTTCTGAGTTATAATCTAAATTTTTAGAAAATGCCACCTAGGGAATTTTAATTATATCCATTTTAAAGAAATTGTAAAAATCAAGTGCATTTTTAAGTCTAAACTCAAACGTAACTGCAGGTTCAAAGAATAATCAAGACTATTCGGTGTTTTTTGCAATATTTTTAGAACTATTGATGGCAGGGTCCCCAAATTTTGTGAATTTTCCGTAACAGTCATAAGACATGTTTCAGCAAAAAAATCAAAGCCTTAAGTGAACTGTGTATAATTGCCCAATTACTGCCTAAAAAAGACTTCTTGACGTAAAACCAGTAAAAATTACATAAAACAAACTTTTTCGGGCGGCATTTTAACAGTCAGGCAATTGACTGAGGGGTTTGATTTTTTGCTTCAATGAATTAGAGACCATGTTATATACTGTTAAAAAAATATCAAAAAAAAACCCAGAAGAAGCAGATTAAAGTCTTGAAATGATATTTTTGTTTAATTTAAGACCTGTGAATGCACTTGATTTCTACAATTTCTTAAAAATTGATTTGCTCAAAATTCCAAATTGAGAAAATAACTCAGTAGCCTGCATATAAACATAATCCAAAGAAAAAGTTAAGTGTTTTTACTTGAAACCTGATGGTCCATTTTCAGCAGTGTGCTGTTTTGAAAATTGACGAAGATCCTAGATTTAGTTTTTGGTTTACTTTTGACAGTTCAAGGGCGTAAACAGAATTAAATATAGGTGTGGGGGNATTTGAACTATAAATTCAAAACATTTGGTTTCTTGCATATCAGGTACAAGTATAAAATACTTTAAAGGTATACATGCAGTCCAATTAGCTTGCAAGTACTAGTTTATCTTTCTTTCAAACAAAATTAACAGAAACAAGTGTGATTGCTCTGAGTTCTAGGGGAAGGTACTGCCCCCCTTGCCCCCCCTGTATACGTCCTTCAGTTTTGTGATGATTGCTGAAAAAGCCACAAAAACCTTAAGTGTTCATAAAGAAATTATTCGAAAAGTCTCATTCGAACTAGATTTTTTTTTACATAATTTGGATAAAAGTTAAAAAATGAAATCTGAGCAAATTTCTGAATATATCTTTTGATTTTGTTGGTACAAAAATGGTAGACCACATATCAGGGGTGTAAAAGCGCATTTGTGTAGGAAGGCACTTCTTGCTCACGTCAGCGTTCAAAAATATTTTTTGGAGCCCCCTTAAAAAAAAACCTTTTTGGAAAAAATATTGATACCTTTTTTAACTTTGTTCAGCTAATCTATTCGATCATTTACACACTTCCATATTACAAGTGTTAATAAATTATTTATGTAATTTTCTTAAGTGGACTCATTGGACACTCCCTCCCTCTTAATACAGTGGTGTAAGCTTCAAGGGATGAAAAAAAGATAGAAACGTTTTTTAAAAAATATCTATATTGATACTTGTTGTACAGTGTAGTGAGAACAAGAAAACTCTGGAATAGGAAGTTAGGCTCAAATTATTACTTAAACAGTCCAATGAACATAAAACACAGACATTGTGCAGTGTTAACAGACCAATATAACTTAAATGAAACTTTTTTAGTTAAGGGCAAAAGTTATATTTTAAAGTATTTTTTATTTTATGATGTAATTATACTTAAATTTCTGAAGCAAGAAATGCATGAGTCACTTTTGTAGAGAAACCACAACCCGGATATTTAATGTAATACTTGATCAGACAAAGCTTTGAAGGGTATTGTTGTGAATCAGAATCTAATTTATTTCTCACGCGTAGGGGGGGGGGATGTGCACCCAGGTCCCCCGCACTCGTACGCCCCTGACCACATTTTGTAAATATCATGACCAAAAGTTATTTAATAAATACTATTTGACAGAGAATTAATACTAAATCAATTTTTTTTTTAAATCCCGAATGATGAAAGCCGATGTAAAAGTTAAGTATTATGTATCTGTTTTCTAGGATATTTACCCTTTGAACTGCTTGGAACATCAGGATACGATTACTACCATGCTGATGACTTGGATCAAGTTGCAGAGTGCCATAGATCGCTCCGACAGGTTAATATTTATTTCCCTCCAAAGTCCAAAAGGTTAATGCTTTTTCCTCCAAAAGATAAATGTGTTTTTTTTCCGAAAAGTAATTTTTTTCTTCTGGAGGTATATCTTTTCCTCCGAAAGGTAATTTTTTTCTCCTACATGTAAATCATTATTTCCATTCTACAGGTTAATGTTTGTTTCCCTTCCAACAGTTATAAATACTTTTCCTCCAAAAAATTAACGCAGTATTAATTATATATTATGTCAGTATTTCGTTTTTTTGTCCGATCATAACTCATAAACCCCTTAAAAGATTTGCTATAAATTTGGATTGGGTAACTCTGGGTTGATATTTTTAAAGAAAGGCAATTTTCCAGGAAAATCTGGGTTCCAAAAAAGGCATGCTTTATCTGGGTTAAAATTCGAGTTTTCACCAAAGTGGAGGGTTGTAAAATTGATGTCCACTGGATGATATTTGGGTGATATCTGGATGATATCTGCATGATATTTGTGTGTTAACTGGATGATATTTGGATGATAATTGGGTGATATCTGGATGATATTTGGTTGATATATGGATGATATTTGGGTGATATCTAGATGATATTTGGGTGATATCTAGAAGATATTTGGGTGATATCTGGATGATATTTAGGTTTAAACTGGTATTTATCTGGTAGATATTTAGGTGTACACTGGGAATTAAATGGTATATATCTGGATGATATCTAGGTTGAAAGGGAGAAAACTCGCAATATTTCTTGGTTTAAACCCATATAACATCCAGATAAATACTTAGTGTAGTACTGATGTACTCCCAGTATACTCCCAGACTCCTAGACTCTTGGACCCAAATAAGTTATCATGCAGCATACAAAAAAAAATCATAAATGCCAATCTAAATATGTATTTTTACTAAAAATTGAATAAAGTATCAAATGTGTTAATATTCTAAGCACAGTAATTTTTACAGTTACAAATTCAAATTATCAATTGATCTCCTCTTGAGCCTTATTATCATTTATCCTATTCTCTGCCGTGTCCTGAGAAATAAAATCGAAATAGTTTTGATGTATTTTGTTGTACCTTCCATCCATGTTCAGTCCGTTCATCTAAGTTCGTAAATTTACAATCCGTTCAAGCACAGTCCGCCCTTGTACAGTCCGTCCTTGTCTAGTCCGTCCTTGTACAGTCCGTCCTTGTACAGTCCGTCCTTGTACAGTCCGTCCTTGTACAGTCCGTCCTTTACAGTCTGTCCTTCTACAGTCGGTCCTTCTACAGTCCTTCCTTGTACCGTCCGTCCTTGTACAGTCCGTCACAGTCCGTCCTTGTACAGTCCATCTTGGCCGTCCTTGTACAGTCCGTCTTGTACAGTCCGTCCTTGTACAGTCCGTTCTGGTACAGTCCGTTCTTGTACAGTCCGTCCTTGTACCGTCCGTCCTTGTACAGTCCGTCCTTGTACAGTCCGTACTTGTACAGTCCGTCCTTGTACCGTCCGTCCTTGTCTGGTACAGTCCGTTCTTGTACAGTCCGTCCTTGTACCGTCCGTCCTTGTACAGTCCGTCCTTGTACAGTCCGTACTTGTACAGTCCGTCCTTGTACCGTCCGTCCTTGTACAGTCCGTCCTTGTACAGTCCTTCATTGTGCCGTCCGTCCTTGTAAAATCCGTCTCTCCTTGTACAGTCCGTGTCTAGATTTGTATTTGCATTTAAGTATACTTATATAAGATAATGACGGAATTTCTCCAGATCTATCTAGATCAGGGGGGGTGGTATTTCTCTCGAAAACGAGGAGGCTCAACAACTTGTGAGAGAGATATCAGATGGCTCAGAGAATGGTTATTTTGATAAATTCTTTTCAAAAAATTGCATTTCTTAGCATTGTTTTACACGGTTCTTGTTCTAGGCAAAAATAATATTCAGTTTTATAATTACGAAAATGCAAAAAATGTGTGGGTATATAGAAAAAAAATCCGCGAAACATTTTTTCATAAAAACTGTTTTTTTATAAATCACTTGGAAAGTATTTAGGCTGTTCTCTTCCAAGATTTCATAAAATCCCGTTCGCGAAATTAAATAGAGATGAGTTCCATGAAAAATTGTTAGTGCAAATTTGGACCAAATATTAAAAAATAAAATATCAAAAATAAATTTACGGTTTACAAGTATTCCCAATTATAAATTGAATTTCAATAACAAAATTGTTTAAATATATATAAAAAGAAAATTTGTGAAAACTCTTTTATTTATTTATTAATATATTTTATGAAACTTTGAAAATAATAGAACATACATTATCTACTCCATTTCTTAGAAAATAGTTAATGAGGATTTTTTTAGCATCAAATATTTTGGCATTTGGTTCATTTTATTTCAATATTTTTCCACCTAAAACATGAAACCTGCAAATAAATTTAAAGTGTACACGAAAACAACGCTAATCCCGTTTTTTTGCTCACCCTGTAAAAATATAAAAATATACCGGATTATCAATGATTCACTTCTAAAGGAACTGTAAGCGAAATTTCAAGTGACCCTCCATGCCAAATCAGGTGATTTACAATAGTTCCCTTGAAACCTTTATCTGATCAATAATGTGGCAGATATTGCTATATCTTCTATACTGCATACATAAAGTAAACCATATATAAATAGTTGCACATTTTTTGCCTGTAACATAATAATTGGTTTGTGTAATTTTAGCAATAAACTATATCTTATCTTATCTTATCTTATTGTGATTTTTCTAGGTTTAAAAGTGTTTATTTCGACTTGTTAATTCCTACATTTGTTCCTGCAGTTATAGAAATGCGCAATTCACTTTTGTAAAGAGACCCCGATATGAAATGGTGAAACATTGATATCTTATTAATTAACGGTCAGACAAAGCTTTTAGAATTACCATTATAGGGAATCGGACATCTTTGTATTGAGGGTCACTTGTAATTATGCTTACAGTCCCTTGTACATAATCTATTATAACGAGTAAGCAAGTTAATAGCTGATTTATATCATTCCAGAAAAAAAAACATAACTTCTCCTATTATATGGTTTAAACTTTAAGGTTGCTGGCCGCTGGGTCTTGTAAGTTGTATGCACAAGTTTATTTAAGATATTATTGTGAGAAGGGTAGAACTGGTTATTAAACTCTTATCTACTACGCTTTATACCAAATGATTTTTTAGTTTTGAAAATAAGGTGATTTTATTTTTAGACTGGCGAGTGTACCTCATGTTACTACAGATTTCTAACAAAGGGTCAGCAATGGATTTGGCTTCAGACAAGGTACACTGTACACACTATTTTGCCATTGTTCTGCGGCCATGTTGGATATGATTGGCGGCCATGTTGATCATGTTTGGCGCCCTTGGGCATGTTTGAAAGGTTTGACGTCCATGTTTGTCATGATAGGCGGCAATGTTAGAAAGATTTTACGTTTATGTTAAGATCTACCCAAAGGAACTGAGTTCTTGCCACTATCTCATCCCTATATATTTGCAACATTTGTATACTTTCAAACTTAAATTGTTTGATCTTATAGAGTGCATAGGTTGAAATATCAAAGGTCTACGACATCGGGTTGCAAAGATAAAGACATTGAAACATCCAGAGTGTGTTACAAGAACTCAACTAAGTTTTGGTTTGTTGTTTATGTACAGTGCTATCTTCAAATGGTTGAAAGTGAGACTTTATTCAGTTATCTTTGATTTTTATCTCAATAAGTGAGTGACTTTTAATTTATTTCTTATAGCAATGGTCTTTTTTTCCAACTCAACCAAAGTCCGACTTTTTTCTCAATAAATGTACCCGTCCGACGTGTGTACGAGTCCGACGTTTGTACCAGGCCAACGTAATTGTACCAATCCGACGTTTGTAAGTCCGACGTGTGTACAATCAGACCTTTGTAACGTCCGACGTTTGTTGAATCTAATGAAATTTAAATTGGTTAAATTTCTGAATTTGTTTTTAGATATTTCATCACATATCATCAATGGAACTCTAAACCTGAGTTTATTGTTGCAACTCACAAGGTTGTAAACTACGAGGAGGTTCTAATCAGTTCTAGGAAACAAGAGAAGGTTAGTTAACTGCAGCGCTCGGCACACTAAAGTCTGCCCTAGCCACAGCGCTCAGCCCAAGCATTGTTTAACCTAGCCCAGATATTGATTAAAATTTAATCGATTTGGGGTTTTCCAAAATATGATTGTTTGTGATGATAATGGGGTTAGGTTTCAGTTCTTATTTGCTTATTTTTTATAAGAAGCTTTTGATTTTATTTGTAAAGAAAAGCTAATATGGTAATGCCATCACCACTGAAAACATTTATTTTAGTAAAATGTTTTCTTCTTCATCTTTTCTCGTGAATCGTTGTTAATCATTTATGGCTGGCGATTCTTTTAAGAGTCAAATTCGAAATCGAATCAACAAGTTGACAGTTCACTCTAATATTTAGTGAAAGTCTATACAAATGCAAAATGTATAAGATCAATGACAGTAAAATTGTTTAGACTGAATCCCTTCATGATTCTGCGGCTTCAAATAGATCTGGGAAATCATTCAGGTATTAGTATCATAACACTATCATAATCTTATCAATATAATACATTAAATAAGACAAGTAGACAAACGTTTCAGAAAATTACCTATAACATTAATATTTTGGCACGACGTGCTATAAAGTTGTTGGACTTGAATTTTCTCTATATCTCGAAGGTTCTCGCCTTTTTAGGTTATACTTTGTCCTAAAACTGTGAACAAAAATAACAGTGTTACAAATAGTTATTAAGATCGAATAAACTAAATAAGGTACGGTCGTGTAAATTTAGATTAACCCCCATTTAAAAAAATGGGACTGTCCGATTCACAACGATATTTTTGAAACTTTTTTTCTTTTTGATTAATCTGTTAAGTGCTGAGAATCAATTAAATAGTCAATTTTCTTTAAAGGAAACCAATAGAGTTTCGTACTTTTAAACTTTTATAATTTCAAATATTTTTTTAACAGAAACATCCTTTTAATCCTATTGCTCTCTATGTTATTGATTTGAAAATTAGATTTTGAAACTTGTTAAAACTTAAAAGTTAGATTAACGTTTAGATCTTGTATATCACACCTTAACTTACATAACTTCAATACTTATATATAAGTTTTCAATAAAAGACTCGACTAAAGGAATTTATATTTCCCCTCAATTTTCTAAACGCTATAGCTTAACAGCCTGATCACCATGTTTAACTAAAGGGTGTAAAAGGGAGTGTTCACGAAAAATGAAAGTAGTTATTATAGGGTTACGGCGAAAAATAAGAGCTTTTGATCGCTACTCATCTTACTTCTATCTGTTGCGTCTATTAGGACGACTCTTGCCAAAGAACGTAGCATCCATACAAATTCATAAAATTGCAACATTCAACTCGAATCGTAAAATAATCAACTTAATTCCAAACAAATCATTCAGATAGTAATCGATTATTTTTTCGACGCATTCGGATATATTTCATAATATTTTTTATCTTGTTTTTAAAATAATATTTCGCTGGCGCTGGATTTTCAAAGATTCCTGGAAAATATAAAAATGTCGTCTTTATTATCAAACATCCTGGAAAGAGGAATACATGTTTTCAAAAGTAACAACATTTCAGATTAAAGCCTTGACCTGAGATACAAGCCACTAGTAAACTTTAAAATTTAAACAAAACGAACTATAGTTGATGTGAGATACAAGCCAGTAAACTTTAAAATTTAAACAAAACGAACTATAGTTGACATGAGATACAAGCCAGTAAACTTTAAAATTTAAACAAAACGAACTATAGTTGACATGAGATACAAGCCAGTAAACTTTAAATTTAAATAACACGAACTAGAGTTGACATGAGATACAAGCCAGTTAACTTTAAAATTTAAATAAAACGAATTATAGTTGATGTGATATACAAGCCAGTAAACTGTAAAATTTAAATTTAACGAACTATAGTTGACGTGAGATACAAGCCAGTAAACTTTAAAATTTAAAAGGCAATTAAAAGTTGCAAAAATATACGAATTAGTAAATGAGAGTGTGCGTGTTGATTTATGTCAGTCCTAATTTTGTAATTTCATTTTTGGATTGATTTTGGTAGGGCGTCCTTAAGCGTATTTCATTTGCTTAATACGTATTTTTTGTTTTTTGATTTGATTTGATTTGATTCAGCTCTGGTTTGATTAATTGTTTAATTGATTAATTGATTGATTAGATCTGGTTCTCCAACGTGGTCAAGTATGAGTTCTCTATGTGGATCTACGAGTACTGGGTTTGCTAGTTCCAGCAAGATTAGTCAGGAACCTGGAGAACAGATGAATTTTCAGGTAAAATTACTTCCGCCGTATCCCCACATACCCCTCATCTCCTTCTTTATGTAAAAAATGCATGATATTTATTGTAAGCGTAAACTTCAAGAGACCCTTCAAACAAACTGCAAAGACGAAAATGTCTGATATACAGCGGTACCCTTGAAACCTTAATTTGATCAATAATGTAGAAGATAAAGTCGTTTTTTAACTCTCAAGTGTTTAATTTGGATAATTTCTTCATTGCTTCTTATATGCGTAAGTAACTTTCGCAAATAAACCACAAATGAAAATAGACAGTTTAAAGAAAATAAAAATGGATATTTAATTCATACGTGGATATTTTTTAATGGGACTGTTGTTTAATGGGCATTGCCATTTTTGCATGGAGGATCACTTGAAAAGACGCTTACAGTCCCTTTAATTGGAATTTTATGGTTTTATACACACACACACACACTCACACCCACACCCTCTCAGTCTCACACACACTCCCTCGCATGTATGAATAACTACCATGTCTTGTTACGGCATTTTTTAATCTTTTTAATTTTGTTTTAGGGAGGATACAGAGCTAGGAATAGTCGGAGTTCCTCTAGGATCGGTAGCATAGGGATGACAAGTATGCAGCTTCTTCAAGAACCTCAGTTCCTACATGATCAACAGTTTATGTCAGAATCTATGTCAGGTGATTTTTTATGTCAGAATCTTTGTAAGCTGATATATTAATGTCAGAATCTATGTCAGATGATATACTTATGTCAGAATCTACGTCAGGTGACATATTTATGTCAGAATCTACGTCAGGTGATATTGTGAACCAAAGAGGATTCACAATTGTAAATAATAAAGTACAGTTTATTGCTCCCAAGCGAGAATATGATTGTTAGTCTGATAATCTAACCCAAGCCAAGCGCTAAAGGTTATTGAACTCTTAGTATGTTTGCAACCTGATGATCCAAGAGGCCAGGCCAGTACCAGAGCAGGGAAAGGGTAAAACGGGATTCTACGGCAAGGGAAGAAAGGACCAGGATCAGCCATATTGAATTCCCCATATATAGCTAGAATTCACTTAGCATCGAAAAGGAGAAGTTCCATGGAATATACATTCGTGACTGTGGGCGAATGTCGTGTTGAAGAAGAGTTAACTGATCATTCGATCCCCAGTTTGTATAATTTACCTGTAAATAAAGTTTTGTTGCAAACATGTTTTATTATTACACTCAATCTTGGCTTTTTACATTCAGTCCTCTTTTAAGTCTATAATATATTGCGATGTGGTAATAGGGCGTTCCTTAAAAATCTGATTGATTGATATTTATGTCAGAAACTATGTCAGGTGATATATTTATGTCCGAATCTATGTCAGGTGATATATTTATGTCCGAATCTATGTCAGGTGTTTTATGATGTCAGAATCTATCTCGGGTCATATATTGCGATGTGGTCATAGGGGGTCCATAAAAGTCTGATTGATTGTTATTTATGTCAGAAACTATGTCAGATAATATATTTAAGTCATAATATAGTTATAAATTCATGTCAGAATACATGCAGGTGATTTGTTTATGTCAGGTGATATTCTCATGTCAGATTCTATACTAAGTTTTACATCAGAGCTAAAAGCTTTAGAATAGGATACCTTTAATCCCGATCACTTAATTTGAATATCCTGTTAACACTTTTAATTTCCTTAATCCGCTCTGGGTCTTTCTTTTTCTCTCCCTGGCAGTTTCCGACAAATATGAGTTAACTCACTCAATGGCGCGTAAAATTTCAAATTTCCTGGCTTCTCTGATTGGCTGTTTTGGTTTCTCCAAACGTCACCGAATTGGTTCAGTTATAAACACTTTCTCGATATCCACAATTCTAAAGTTAAAGGTAGCGGCCAAAATCTGTTACTCGCGAATGCCCCAATGAATTATAAGAAGAGAGATTAGTATATATTTTAGGGTTAGGTTAGGTTTAGACACCTTCTGGGCCGCTCGATGCGGCTGGGACTGGCTAGGGGGTTAAGCGCCACGACTAGGACAGCCGCAGCTAGAACTGGTTCTCTCTCGGTCTTAAAATTTATTGCGGCGTTCGCGATTAAAACAGATTGGCCGCTGCCAAGTTTTAAGCTAAGATGAGATATATGCTTGTGAAATAAATGAAAGATTAAATGTTGTTGTTTTTAGTCGACTCACGGCAGAGCTCTGTTCACAGTTCAATGTACGATCCTCAAACCAGAGCTCCAGCGATCATTGTACCACACGATCATTCATCATCACACACTTTACTTTCCATCCCTCCTGCGAGTTTATCCGTTCTTCCTTCCCCCTCCTCCCCTGCCCCTCTACTACCCGTCTCCACCCTCCTCCTAGCAACCTCCTGCCAGCCTCCTCTAGTCCTAGGTTCCTCCCCCCTACTCGGAGCTTCCTCCCCCCTACTCGGAGCTTCCTCCTCTCCTATATCATCGACAACCCCTTTTAATCCTCATGACTCCTCCTCTTCTCGTGCTCCTCCTCTTCATCCCTCCCTACTCACACCTCTCCTCCTTTCCCCTGCTCAGCTTCAGCTCCAGCGTCAACTTAGATCCAAGCATGCCGAGCTCAGCAGGCGGATACAGCTGCAGCAGCAGGAGCTTCTTAAACTAGGGGAGCAGCTGGAGATAACCCAGCAGCAAAGTGTGGCGGCTGAACCGAAACGTGTGATATCCATCCAACCCGGAGGGGAATATGAAATTCCTATCCAGCAGGTTCAGGGCCCTCCTCCTTCTCCTCATCCTCCTACATTAGATTATAGAAATCCAACCACTGCTACTATACCAGATTATAGAAATCCTCATCCTCCTCCTTCTCCTACATCAGATTATAGAAATCCTCATCCTCCTCTTACTTCTACACCAGATTATAGAAATCCAACCATGCTCAGATCCTTATCTAACCCGACTCAGGGGTTGCACAGATCAGATCCTCTCAACCAAACTCAACAGAGGTCATTATCTACCATAGGAGATCATTTAACCGTCCCCCAACAGCGATCATTATCGTCTAGAGGTGGGTTTTTAAATACGTAAAATCGGTCTTTTAATTTTAGGACTACTCTTTTTCGATGACAGTCTTAATGCATGTCGAAGTGTTATTTTAAGTGAATCCATGTATAAAGATGGCAATGCCCAATTTAAATCTCTACCCTATAAAGGGACCATTAACTTGTTTGGGTAATTTGAGGGTAAAATAAATAGCTTATTAGCATTTCATTGATTGATATTAGTCTTATTTTTCAAAGACAACTGTGACCGGATGAAAAGTCGATTTCTCGTTTAGAATTCCAGCGCAAAGATACATAGATAGACACTATTAGATGCTTTATGTCATAGTCGTGGATTTTTTTTTAAATATTCAAATATTAGATTAAACTGTAGTATCTAATAGTTTATTGTAGATGTCTTTCAATTTTTTCCAAATTATTATAAAATTGTCAGTTTTCAAATTATAGCTTATTTTAAACATTTGACGGATTGGTACGATTTTTTCCCTTTGTATAAACATATGTTTGAACATGAAAAACGTTAATTTCTTGCTTATTCTAAAATCAAAGTATTCATATTTTTTATATAAAATGGCTGTCAAAGGATGTAATTGAAATATGATAGTTTTACGTTTAAATAGTATCCATGCAAAGGTATCAAACGTACCGTACCTATATGCTGGAATACTAAGCAATAAATCGGCTATTTCTGTGGCTATAGTTATCTTTGAAAAGTAAGACTATACAAATGAATAGCAACTAGGCTAGTTAGCTTATCATTAAATTACCCAAATACTTAAACGGTCCCTTTAAACCTTTGACTAATCTACGGATAATAGTCTATGACTTCTTACAAGGAAAAAAAGATAAAGATTGAAAGGGTATTGTTGTAACAGGTTCCGTCTTTTTTTCGACTATTCGGTTTGTTATTTAAAAAAATATTATCTATATTTTTAATAAGGTCATTATTTTTTCTTTTTTGTTGACATGATGACAATTAACACTGAACAGGGGACTAGATTTAATGAATAGCATGAATTAGTTGAACGTGTCGTCGGTTCTCTTGTAAGCCGGGTCAAGCTGAAGAGAAGTGGTTTTTTAATCTATGTTATTTTTGAACTACTTCTATTGATTAAATCTGATCCCGGATTCTTTAAACTGCTAAAATTGATACTTTATTATCTAGGATGGAATCCTTTGTGATTATCTAAAAACCAGAGGATAAATATTTATTCTGACTTTCAATAATCTTGTTGTTTTGGACCTCACAGGCCATCAAACAATGTACAATGTACCTTAAAGTGAAATAGATTGAAGAAAAATTGTAATGTAAAGAAAAGATGGCCGCATATCAGTGAGTACAAAGAGGAGTTAGTTCGTTTAATACTGTTGCCATTATTATGCTAGCTTAGCCATACAATCTTCTTATTCATAATGTGCTTATGTTATTGTTTTTTTTTAAATCATTTATGTTCTCTAATGAGGGAGGGAACCCCCAGACACCATCAGCCTCCCTTTGCAGAACACTAGCCTCCCAGATTTTCTAGGCAGACTGAGCCTTCACTATGCAGGCCAAGCCTCTGCTATGCAGACCATGCCTTGCTATGCCGTAAACGAGCCTCCACCATACAGCACAGCTTTTAATCTGGTTTTTATGTGTAATGAAAATTGGACATTTTTTTGACGTTGGGCATAAGAATTTTACAATCAGAGTTATTTATTGATTGTCATGATTAAAGTAGTTTATAAGATTTATACTGAAGAATATGTTCATATGTTTAGAGAAATATTTATTGAGTAAAAGTTTGTTTAGTTGTAATCTTTGATTTAAACAATACCTTTTTTTAAAATGTTTAGATTTAAATAAATGATACAAATTTTCTAGATTCAATTTAAACTACAAAAAAGGTATCACTTCAATCAAAGATTGTAAAAGATGAAATTAAATTCAATTGAAATTTTTTAGTCATCACTATTTATGATAATTGATAAATACTTCTCATCTTTGAGAAACCTCTCATGCCACTTTGTCGAAAAATTTGAAAAAAAATCTTTTATTTAAACTTAAATTACAAGTTTAATAAAATCTCCTGTACTACAGAGTCACATTTTGATGTATTACGCATGATCATTTCTGCATTGCGGAGGTTCGGTCTGCTCAGCAAATTCGGGAGGCTCTTTTCTGCATAGTCGAGGCTCATGGCGATCGGGGGTTCCCTCCCTCCTCTGATAGCCTTTCATCGTCCTTAAATTTTTTAATTATATTCAACAGATTTATACCTTTTTATACTTAATTAACTTTTTTACAACTCATACTATGTTTTTCCTTCACTCTTCTTCAATATAGTTTAATTTTATCCTGTATCCTCCCGTATCTCCCTGCATTCCTCCTGTATCCTACTGTGTTCCCCTGTATTCTCGAGTATCCTACCGTTTCTTCTTTTATCCCCTACATCCCCCTAGATCTCCCTGTATCCTTATCTTATTTTATAGGTATCAATTTGTATTTTAAACCCTGGTTTCTCTCTTTCTAACTTGTCTACTTTTGTCACTTCTTATATTTTTTGTTTTAAAATAATTTTATGTTACTGTTTATATTGTTATCATAATTGTAAACACGTGCAGTACAATTCTATCTTATTCAAGGTTAATAACAATTTATTATTGATCTGTGTACACAGTGCGTGTCCGGATTACGAATGTCGTCTTTGAGCCCTCGTAAAGGAGATTTTAAACTACAGATATTTTTGTAATTAAGACTGAAATGTTCATTGTTGAATCTTGTGTAATACTCGAATATATTTACCCTCCTGGGGAGTATTTAATTTCCTACGTCACAAATAATTTATTATTTTTTTTAATGAAACTTAGTTTTCCCTTTTTTCATATTTATTGTGGTAATTGGTAATTTGTTTTAAGTGATTCAAGATTCACGCCGGTACTGTTAAGGCAATATTTAGTTCTCTGAAATATAAATTTACGAGTATTTTTTTGGGAAAATGCGCTGTACAATAAACAACAATTTTCAGACAGAAAACGAACAATATCTCTAATATTTTTGAAGGCTCACAGAATACCGGTGTGCATTGGTTGTGTTCAACGAGGTTATAGTTGGACTAGGTTGTGTTCAACGAGGTTATAGTTGGACTAGGTTGTGTTCAACGAGGTTATAGTTGGACTAGGTTGTGTCCAACGAGGTTATAGTTGGACTAGGTTGTGTCCAACGAGGTTATAGTTGGACTAGGTTGTGTCCAATGAGGTTATAGTTGGACTAGGTTCTGTTCAACGAGGTTATAGTTGGACTAGGTTGTGTCCAACGAGGTTATAGTTGGACTAGGTTGTGTCCAACGAGGTTATAGCTGGACTAGGTTGTGTCCAACGAGGTTATAGTTGGACTAGGTTGTGTCCAACGAGGTTATAGTTGGACTAGGTTGTCACTTTAAAAATGAGCGGCCCACTTCAAAGTACCGTGATACTGATATTCCCCACAAACTTTCGGGCAGGTTTACGATTTTCTGAAACTTTTGAACATGTATTGGTTAAAAAAAAGATGATATTTTGCTAAAAATTTACAAATTCAATTAAAGAAATATGATTTTAAGAATTTAAATTTTGGAAAAATATACATTCTTATCCCTAGTTTCCCTGATTATGTACCACGCTCATAAAAATGTGTTAAAATTGTCTAAATGTGCCATGTTATTTGTTAAGTTCTAGTTTAGTGATATTTGTTAATCAAAACAAAAGGTATTTGATGAAATTTTACGATCTATATTAATTATCTGAAAATATTCTAAATAATTTTTCATTCTTTATTTCTGAAATTAAAACTAGTTGATTATACCAGCAATCAAAAGTCGTAATAAATTGATGAATATAGTCGTATCTATAAATTTTATCAGATAAATAAATAAGTTTATTTATGAATTATCTACTTCAAGGTTGGATACTCTGGATGCGCTCTAATGCATGAAAAATGTCGTCTCCATACCAATGGAGACGTATATCTCAAATACCTATTATGACGTCACTGATTATTCTACAAATAGCGGCAAAGGCTCACCAAATAAAATCTATAATTTAAAACTTTCAGTTTTGTTTTATGACAGCTGGGCTTCTTAACTGACAGCAAAAAATAAAATTTAGTTGGGCATTCATATTTTCTCCACCCTTTTAGAAAGTCGTCTTTGGTTTCTGCCCTTGAAAGTCGTAAAATGAATGATAAATAAGATAGATGGATAGAAAGATAAAGACAAAATATGAAGAATAAAGAGAGAATAACAGAAATAATAAAATCTATGAAAGAAAATATCTGATAAAAAAGTTTTATTTTTGTTTTAAAAAAATCTTTTTCAAGTTTCCAAAAATAAAAATAAATATTTTCAAGATAATTTATTTTTTATTTTAAAAATTATTTTTTTGGAAAATATTTTTTTTAATTCATTAGTTATAAATTTCAAAAAATATATTTTTTATATATATCATAGTAAATGTCTTAAAACGGCGAATAGTTTGTTCCCATTTCCTGTGATTTAGCTGTGAAGTGATTTCCATCAGCTGATATTTAGCTCCGACTTCAGATCTAACCTAAGCTTCGATCTTGCTCTGATTTTGGACTAACGAATAGAAAATCATAGCTAAGCTAGGAAGTTGCAGCTAAATCATAGCTAGAACCGGACAAAGAAATAAGATAGATGAATAGACTAATAAAAACATAGATAGATAGAAAGAGTTAAAAAGATGAAGAATAAAAATCTGACAGAAAAGGTTTATTTTTTTGCTTAAAAAAATCTTTTTTTAGTATTAAAAAACCTTTTAAAGAATCTATTTTCAAGAAAATTTAGATTTTTTATTAAAAAAAGTAATTTTTAGAAAATTTTATTTTTAATTTATTAGTGAAAATTTTTCAAAATATCTTTTTTGAGAAAATATTATTTTAGGATTTTTGAAAAAATCGTTGAAATATTTTCATTTTTCTGAACAATGCATCTTGGTTTCTATTTTCATGGTTTGCAATTTTAGTAGTTTTAATGTCTGCTTATTTCTACCCAAAACTATGTGTATGCCTAAAAATGGCGAACAGTGTGTTCCCATTTGCTGTAAAGTGAAATACCTGTAAATATGTATTTTGTTTTTGCCTCGTTTTGATACGTGGCAATCATTTTCTTTTTTCATTTGTGTTTTTGGACAAAGAAATTAAAAGTTTGAAACGACTAACTCGTCTTTAAACTGAGGACAAACTCCAATCAGGTAATCAAGTTCCTGTGACGTCATAATAGGTATTTGTGTGTCCGTTGTTAGAAAGACGACATTTTCCGTCCATCGGAGCGCATCCAGAGTATTTAACTTTATACTTTATAACCTTGATCTACTCCCATTTCTTAGAACTCATTGAGAGAAAATAGATTAACAATTACAGTAGGTGGCAATGCGATTAAAATTACAGTATATGAAAAAGAGAAGAAAAAACACAAAACTGCCTTAAATCACTTTAAAGAAAGAAGAATGCAATTACATAAAAATAAATGACAATAAATTAAGTTGAGGATAAAAGAATGTTTGTTTTTTAACATTTTTCTCCCCCAGAAGTTGGGTATGTTTTTGGGGGTTTTATTAGCTAAATTTTTTTCCCCAGAATGTTTTTAAGGATTTTATCCGCTGAATCGGGGAAAATAAATTATTCTCAGGGGAAAAGTTAATTTTTAGGTAAAAAGTATGAAAAAAAAAACTTGGCTTTTAATTGTAATCCAATCGTATATTCTTTTCCTTAGATTTCCAAAAATTAATTACCCCTGGGGGGGAGGGAGAGGGTACTTCTTAAACATATACAGTACACCCCTGAGATCGTTGTCCGGCTCATAGCCAGGATTTTGTATGTTATTGTTGTGACATTGGTATGGCCGGGATCCAGGTAAGGTAACTTTAGCCTGAATTTTATCTTATACTGAGTAATATTTTTACATTTTCTTATTAATACCGTTCAAATTTCTGTGAATTTTATATTTTTGCAAAATAGAAAATTTTCATTATATGGTTTTTAAGCAGCTTAATATTATAATGTTTAATGACAGAAAATGTTGATATTTTGTTCTTACTGCTCGTTTTCATTTGAATTTCCATAATAAAATGTAAAGAAAATTTTACAAGTTTTTAATAAAACTGAAAACCACACTTAAAAATCAACTTTTCTGCCCTATTTATTCACTTTATACAATTTTAAATTAAATATGTCTGGATAAAATATTGAAACTGAGCTAAAATGTTTCTGAAAAGAATTTACATACAAGAACATGCAGTGTACATCATTGCAGTCACAAATCATGGATTGTCGGTGAAGGTTCGAAGGCTCCTCTTATCAACAAACACAAGTCGCAAATATATAAATATATTTCAAACCTACAAAATACAGTTTTAGTATAAAATTGCTTGATGTAATTAATAGGATTGAGAACTTACTAGTAGGGTGTGTCTGGGGTTATCAAGGAGGAAGGTGATCAGGTCAGTTTAAAACATTTGGATATTACTTCCGAAATAAAAACCCCAATTGTTTAGGTAGAATTGCAGAATTATACATGGATTGTGTGATATAAGTATTCACTATAGTTAAACGTTTGACTATTTCAACATGTTTTCTCCGTCAGGGGCGGAGTTATTCTGGTATATATTCTCTGGTTTTATGCTGATAACAAAGGGAAAGTGTTGGAAGACAACAATACAGTGGATAAAGTGGAAGGAAGATTTATGTATAAAAATCATATATGAAATATTAAGAAAAGGAGTGTGCTTGAGAAGTTTATACTTTTACTAGCCATGCCTTGTCTAACCACTTCAGACTGTTCAGAAAACTTTACTTGAGGACAAATATTTTTCAAGGGTTCTAATTTGGTTGGTCTGAGGGTAAAGTTTTAGTAATCAACTGTTTATAGTAGATAAATACTAAAAGCTGATATCTCAATTTAAAAAAAACAAAAACATTTTTTTCTTCATTTGCTCATATAAACTATAATACTATTATTTTATCTGTATTAATTCTTGATCATTGTAACTATTTATTTTCAGTTTGAACTATTATTTGCAAATAACACTAATCATAAGTATAGAATTATTTATTATTAAGAAATGTTGAAATTTGAGATTGAATAATCTTTGTTACAAAATGGATATGTCAACTTATGTGATCAAACTATAATTACTTCACAGAAATTTTTTTAAAACTCATTCTTAAAAATTCTTTAACTGCTATTAATAAATTATAATATCAAATAACTTTAAAAGTGATCGTGTATGAAAATAAACCATCATATATAGTAATATTCTTTAATTGGTTTAATTGGTGTATTAATGTTTTTATATCACAGGTGTAATAATTTAAAACATCCCTTTTCTATCTTCATTGGCCCTTCAGTAGTTCAACCAATTGTCAAGCTTAGTTTTGAAAATGTTCTGATTTCAGAACTCTTGATTGCACTTGGAATATTGATGCATGTTGCATATATAAGACCCCCCTGTCCTTCGGATCAATAAGATTTTTTGCTTGGAAAGAGGTTGGCTTCGAGTTGACCACTTCTAGAGAAGGTTCACATCTTAAAGTTGTTTGCAGTTTTCTCTTCACAAATATCACTCAATTTTAAGACCCAGAAATTTTGTTTCAAAACTTTCCAATTCATCTTGAAGTTCATCTTGAAGTTCATCTTGAAGTTCATCTTGAAGTTCATCTTGAAGTTCATCTTGAAGTTCATCTTGAAGTTCATCTTGAAGTTCTTTAATTTCTAACTTGAATGTCACTGTCAGGAGATATTCTAAGGGTCCAGTCTCAAGGTAGTTCGAAAATATCTTTTCTACTGATGCCTTGTTGAGTAGGAAACCAACAAATTTAGTTTGAAGAAGATCGTCATTACAAATTTGTCCCTGATTTTGCCTTGTAAATTACCGTTTACTTGAATCTAGTAGGGTTCTATCCCCCACACCACACCTGTCAAAAGATGTTGAAAGGAGGGCTGCCGCCGAAAAAAAACAATTCTGAGAAAAAGTTTATCAATTGAATTATGAAACCTGCGTTTCTGCATATTTACATAAGTAAAAAAGTAGTATTAAAGCATTAGAGGTGAAATGTTTGATTGGATTGGAGATCTAGCTGAAGAACCACATATTTCCATGAAATGACATCTCTCTCAGCATCCACAATTTCATAACATTTCTTCCATACATTTCTAAAAAGAGAAAATATTGGTTTAAATAATGATTTTAAAAAATAAAACATTTGAAAATGAATTTATACCTGACATTCTTCAGCATGTGACAAATGTCTAGATGTCTGTTTGGAGCAGGGTTGCCAATTTGAGTTTGCTATTTCTGAATTAATGTTGTCAGTATTCAGGCTGACAACTAGCTTTTTCAGCATGGATACATTTACAACCGGTTTGTCACAGGTGATTGAGGAAACATTAATGCCATAGTCTCATCATTTTTCCAGCAAGATTTAACCAGACTGACTTGATCTAGCATGTAGAAGATAATAAAAAATTTAAAAAAGATGGTTGATAAACATTAAGTTGTATTCAACTAGAGCTGTCATTTCATATCAATACAATGCAGACAAATTTTTATTTTTATTTTTACTTCTACCAAGGGCAGCTTTCACCTTGGATCCAAGTACTCTTAAAATCCCTTTATAATCTTTCTCTCTCTGAATATCTGTCATGTTTACTAATTAATAGAGATGTCGTCACTGAGGCTTACTAATAATAAATACCTTGTTCAGCTGCTACAGCTTCCTCAACCTCAATTATCTCATTCAGCTGCTCCGGATCAGGATTTATTAGAGCAGCTTCCTTGAACTCAAATATCTTATTAAGCTACTCCGATTCAGGATCTCTGTGAGGAGCATCCTCAACCTCAAATATCTTTTTCAGCTGCTCCAGTTCAGGATCTCTCTGAGCAGCTTCCTCAGACTCAAATATATCTCCTAGCAATCTCTCAACAACAGCTCCTCATTTACTACTGATAATTTGCAGCTTCTACTGTAATCCTAGCTGCTACCTGAGTCTCCACTACTTTAGCTGCACCTACAATCTGAAATGCTTCTACAGCAATCTCGGTGTCTTTCTTTGCTATTTGAGCTGCTCCCAGAGTCTCTGCTACTTTAGCTGCTCCTACAATCTGAGATGTTTTTACTGCATTTGTAGTTGCTCCTTGAGTCTCTGCTATTTTAGCTGCTCCTACAATCTGAGATGCTTTTTATGCTTTCTCAGCTGCTTCCTTTGCTGGACTTATGACAGGTCTGTGAAGAGCTGTCTATAAATAGCAGGAATTCAAGATCATCTTCTGCTTCTGCTGCTTCTACAACAGGTCTGTGAAGAGCTGCTCTATAAGGAGCAGTGTCTCCTGAATCAGGCTTATCTTGGTTTGCTGCTGATTTGACATCAGGTCTCTAAAGAGCTGCTCTACAAAGAGCAGGGTCTCCGAACTTATCTGATTCAGGATTATCTGATTCTGCTGCTGATTCCACATCAGGTCTGTAAAGAGCTGCTCCACAATGATCAGCGTCTCTGAACTTAGGATCATCTGGTTCTTCTGCTGACTCTTCAACAGGTCTGTGAAGAGCTGTCTATAAAGAACAGCATCTCCTGCGTTGGATCATCTTCTGCTCCTGAAGTCATAGGTCTGGCTAGATCTTCTAGCTGCTCCAGATCACCAGCAAGATTGGTTCCTTGTAAAGGTTAATCTGTAGAGCATAGGGCAGCATCTGATATCCTTGGTGATGCTGAGGATTCCGAGGATGCAAATTCATGTATAATGATGGGGAAGGAGGCTGGTGTCCTGATAGGCATGGTAAAGATACATCAGTCTGATAGCTGTCTAAAAGTGCAGGTCCCCAGGCCTTGGTTGGATGAATGGAGTCTTAGCTCTATGTCTTTCTTGTTCAAGGTTCCTGCAGGTGCACTAACTTAATTTCCAGGTTCATATTCTACCATGACTCGGAGAAAGGGGTGAGGAGTTTAGTATGAGTAACCATGCTTTAAATACTTCATTAACAGCCTTTGTGTGTTTACTTGTACACTTTTAAATTGAAAAGGCTTGTTAGAAATTAAAACTTAAAAAATAAAGTAGTCTTCAATATATTGATAATAACGCCGACCACTGTATTATAAATGTTAAAAAATAACCCGCAAACATACAAATGTGAGACTTTTAATGAAAACATATCCAATCTTTCCTCACTTTATAAGCGTAAAGGTGCAGGAGAGGTGAAGTCATTGGAATCACAAATCTGAACAAAACAGTATCTTTTTTATACTGAGTTCTGAGAACTACTGGTTCTGCATTCAAAACTGTACTCCTGACTAATATACTTGCTGCAAACCTTTCTAGTCAATTTGTACTGGATGTCAGTAGCTAGTACCATAGCTAAATTGCCATTTTCAATTTTAACTGTAGCCCTCTGGTATGGTGAAGACAACATGAGCCATCTCTATTCACATAGATTCAGCCTACTTATAAAATGACTAATCAATTTTTAAGACAGGGAGGACTTTGAAGTGTCGCAACACCTTAGGCTTTGATTTTGCTGCTGCTTTACACTTACATTATCTATTATCTATGCCTCCGATACTAGGCCCTAGTTCAGTTGGCTGACAGCAACTCAAATAACCTTAGCTAGTAGTCTAAGTGTAAAAGAACGACATAAATTCGGTCTAGAATTAAAAACTATTACTTGTACTGAAAAGTGCTTTAATATTAAGTAAGCTGCCTTTAATAGATTTTAGTTACTCTCAACATGTCTATTCTCACTACTTAAATAAAAAGACTAATAGGAACTTGTTTAACGCGGCCAGGCATCGTCTTCCACAATGTATTACAATTAATAATTGAAAGTGTCTATTCTCACCATTTTGATAAACGCAAGTCTAATACACATATGGTGTATTATGCCAAGTTATCTTAATCAAATAAGTACACTGACAGATGGAGGTACTTTGAAGTGTCAAGATTCACTAGAAGTGTTCAAATTTCACTTATGTAACTGCACTTCATTAAAAATCATCAAACAGTTCAGTTTATAATACTTATTACATTCTATCCAGTCTTAAAAAAACTTCTAGTTTTAAACAGATCTTGTATTTTTGGCCTCATTGAAGTATTAAAGTCAATTCCGCATTTGAAAGACCTCTTTAAGTTAGAAGTGAATCAAGCTTATATTAGCTCAGTCGTTTTGGTTAAGACTTTTTATCAGCAATGCATCTCAAAAGTGTTCCATGGCTATAATGGTAAGGGATGAGAATTGTTAACTAAACAATAGGAAAAACGCTTGCCTTAAGTTTCATTTTGGATTTTAAAAAACTAATAAACCTTGGTAAAAAAATATTAAGGTAACATTATTGCAATACTTGATGTGCACATTTAATTATCGCATCTGAAAACACTAAACTTGCACAAAGGTGCAAGTAACTACAGTCTCCATCTAAAAAAAATTGAACAAAAAAATTTGTGTAACTGTTACCAAACATTTACCGAGAAAACTTCAGGAAACGGTGAAAACAGACTTTTCCCGAAGAGATTAGAAAACTAACATTTCATTTTTACAACATTTTTGAACATCTCAACATATATAATTTCAAACAGAACTCACAAATAATCTATATACATACTTTGCTTGTCTGTTAGTTTGTTTGTGTCCAAAAAACGTCAAAATGGCTGAACTGATCGGGCCCAAAATACCCCAGGGAAGGTTTATGAATGTTCAAATTTAAAAAATTAGCCTCCAAACAAAATTCGATTGTTATTAATATTGAAAATCCACGAAATTCTTTTTTAAATCTGCTGATTTTTTTCAAAGAGGAAATGTTTACAATTGAAATAGAAAATGGGCTCGCGTAAGCTTGGTTTGTATAAACTTTGCTTGTCTGTTTCTGATAAACATAAAACGGCTGAAATTTTCGGGCTCAAAATTCCCTAATTTAAATAGCAACATCCGCTAAAATTGTACTGTTTCAATTTCAAATTTATGAATATTAAAGCCTGATCTCTCTCTTTCATAAGCAATATAAAGCTAAGATAAATCAACAAATTTCTGTTTTGAATAATATTCTGGATAACAAGCTAATAGAGTGGCCTTGGTAACACAATGTTTTCAAATATTTGGAAAATAATAAGTTCATATTTATGAAATACAATATCCTATAACATGGCATCCATTGCAACACACAACTGATGCATGTAATTTGTAAAAACAGGGTGCTTTACAATTTAGATTTAACTTTCGTTTTTAAAAAACAAAAGTAAAAAGTAAAGTGAAAAGTAAATAAATACTTCACTTTGACATCTTTAAGCACAGCTAAATCAACTATTGAATGTTGGGGTTTCACAAATGTAGTCGGCTAATTTTGGACCTTCAAAAACAACAAAGGCGACAAAAATTATTTTTACTGGGTTAAATCACAGCTTAGTCAAATAGGGATTGAACTGTTAAACCTGCGTGGGCCGATATCCATATTTTTGCTATAAATGAGAAGGGAAGAAACAAAAAAGTTAGACTTAAAATGCAAACTATGGTTCAATGAAATTTCAAAAGATATAATCTTTCCAAACTTTAGCTTTCCATCATCGGGATTCACCGCTTTAAAATGGTCACGTTGAAAGTGTGGAATTTTTAGAAAAATTTAATTAAATTTTAAGATAATTAATCAAAGAAGTATAGAAAAGAAAATAGAAAGAAATATTATGCTGGATAGATAAAGAATGTAATTAATATAGGTTAGGTAAACAACAACAGAACAATGAAGGTCTGAAAGTACATTTAAGAGAAACCTCGTCATTGAACAATTTAGTTTTGAACTGTTAATGTATTGTTGATATATCTTCTGTATCATCTATGTATATATAAAGTTGTAATCTCTGTTTGTTTGGTTGTATGTCCGATTTATAACTTAGGAACGCCTTGACTGATTTGTTTAAACTTTAGACTGAGGAACTCTTAATAACCAGCATGTAATGTTCTAAGCTTGGTTTGAAATGTCTAAGTTGAGTGGGTTGAATATTTTAGAAAAGTTTAGATTCCAGGCAAAGCTGGGTTTCCAAGCTAGTATTTAAATAAAGTAGTAATCTCTGCTTGTTTGTCTGTTTGTTTGGTTGTATGTCCGATCATAACTCAGGAACCCCTCAACCGATTTGCCTTAGAATTTTATCAGGGATCGGGGAACTTGGAAAAACCGCGGGATTAAAAATTATAAGCTAAGTAGTTTGGCTTTTATTGGTAAAACTTGGTTTCAATGCAGAGCTGGGTTCCCTTTTTGTATAATAAAAACAAGATATTTGTACATATGTTTGTTAACACAAATTCGAAATAAAAGGAAGACGATTTTACCGACTCAGATGCCGATGACTATTTTCAAGACATGTGATTCTATTTCCACCGGTCCGCCCACATGTCACCCTCGCTCCTTTGTTCCCCCCTCACCCTTTACACATCCCAACCCCTCAGTCAGGTTAGGAGAGTTGGGCTGGTAACAGCTCTGACACAGGGAGCCTCTTGACTCCTTCATGATGATGATACAGATACTCAGCTAACAGCAGGTGTGCGTATACCTCTGATCTCCCTACTTTCTTGAGAAGCTTACTTAGGAAACATATACCCGGCTCTGACCGAAGTTTCCGCTATCTCGAGTTGCATTGCCTTATTTTCATTGATAAGCCCTGTTGTTCCAGTTCCTGTTGATCTGCTCCACCAACATGAAGCTCTACAACACTCCCATGAAGTGCCCACAAATATTCATCATTAATTCCTTTGTTAATTTCTAAACCAACCAATTTTAACCCTGTCTTATGCAAATATTTAAAAACTTTCGTTTTTTAAATAAATGTTAGAAATATCCATTTCAGATATCTTTGTTTTATTATAGTGACTTTTAAAGTCAACAATGTTCCTTTTAGCCAGCCAAACGGCTGGGCTGAATGGGCCGATATTTTTTAGAGGGAACCCATGGGTTGAGTAGGAAGACGGCTGCTAGTCTATAGTTAAGAGTTTAGACCGTCCGAAGCAATCTCGCACCATGGTAAAACTGTTTGCTTTATAACATCTAATAACATAGAAGATTACTTTGATGTCGTCTTTATGTTCCACAGTGTTATGGGTCTCACTGTAGAGATATCATTCCACTGAAAGTTTCCTCTCTTTGTAAACTTGAGAATGTGTATTGTATGTATTGTATTGTACGTCATATGAATTCATTATTTTGCTAAAACTCAATTACAGTCATTTTAAACTAAAAGGGTGGTTTCGTCATTATACAATTAATAGAAATGCAGGTTGAGTTAAAAACCGGGAATATAGCATTGTTTTACATAAGATTATGTATTTGTTTGCAGAGTTCATACTTTAGATGGAAAAACATTAAAATATAGTAAACAAAATTCAAAAGTGTTTTGGGGACGAAGGAGAAAAAAATGTACCAAAAAATATTTATGAATTTTGTTCAGGGCATTTTAATATTTTTCAACCTAAAACATTAACTCCGTGAAACAAAGGAATTGAGTCTTTGTCACAAACCATAATTTTCAAATCTCTCTATCTTTGACACCCAATGCCGTAGACCTTAGATATTTCAAACTTTGAATTCTGTTAGATGAAAAAATCTAAGTTTGAAATATCAAAGGTTTCAACCATCATCAGGTGGAAAAATGTAGGTATTAGAAAATCAGAGTTTGCTACAAAGACTCAATTCCTTAATGTTTGTGAAAAATAACGTTAATGCCGATTTTTTAATCACCTGTATTGTTAATTAACACACAGTAGTAAACTAAAGTGGGGAAACTTACAGCGTTCTAGGTTTTTCCCTGGGAATTTCCTGAGAAATGGTTAGCAGAGAATTTTGAGGGATTTGATTTCACAATTCCGAATAATTGATCCCTTCTGCGTAATCTATAATTACATTTAATAATAAAAAACCTTCAAAAACCAGATTTAAGAAATATTTAGTATTAAACCTTAGGTCTAATTAAATGATACATTGTGGGGGTTGAAAAATGTTTATTGGTAAAACTTGTTACGGAATATATGGGAGCGTTATTACTGTGTAGTTAGTTTCTGTGGGAGGATTTAGGGAGCTTCTCTTCTGCTGATATTGACGAATCTTCAGAACATCTAGGAGCTGTCTGTAGCAGAACTGTAGACGGCTGCTTCTGTAGGGATCTGCTTGGAGCTGCAGGTGTATACGAACTTTTAGAACCTTTTTGTTAGTACAGAGTTGGTTTGGAACTCCGGAGCTGCTCAAAGATTGTTTACAACTGATGATATTATGTTTTCTAGATTTCAATGTTAGATTTAAGGCGTAGACTTAACCTTGAGTCCACGTAAAAATACACAGTGTTCACAGGATGTTCACAAAAAATACAAACATATAAATACATTCTAACTATTCATAAACGCACAAATATCAATTCTTAAAGAATCTGTTTTTGTTTGTGGATTTTACAAAAAGAAGTTTTAGTTTATGTAAACACCCAACAGAGTTCCCATATACAGAAATAATTGATTCCAACCATGATCTGACATTCTTTGTTAAAAATACGCACTTTGAACTCCGTTGCATTAGATAAACATGTTAACGTAATAATATTTTATACCTATAATAGCACAGAATCTAATGGACACTAAATCCTCATATTGTAAGACTAGCTTGGGAATCCAGCTTTGCCTGGAAACAAAGTTGTTTTTATTAGAGTCAATCAATTCAATCAAAAACTTTAAACCAAAATAAAAATACTCCCTTGGTTCTACACTCTACAGAGTTTCCCAATAAAAATTTGAGGCAAATCGGTTATGATCGGACATACAAACAAACAAAATGAGATTACTACTTTTTATATATACAGAGGGTCTCCCTGCTTCAATGACAAGTTCTATTTATCTGTATTCTGTAATATACAATAATAAAATTAAACACGCAAAGGTTTTATTAATGTGTTGCATAGATCATAAGTTTTCATCTATACTTAATTATCGCCGCTCATGGCAATTTTGTGTTTGTCAAGCAGGTGCTGAAAATGGCCTCCAATTTGGCCACCACGTTCCCCTTTCCACTGCAGCTGGTCTGTGATTATGGACTCAGTCCACCTTTTTTGCCATTTTTAAAAACTTCTAAGTATATGTCAGGCTCATACCCAACCCCAGATTTTCCATCCAATATATACACACGGATCTCATTGAGAACCTACCCTTAAATTAGTCAAATGCCTATCAATTAGTTGATTAGTTCACCCTCTATTGATAAGAATCTGTCCCCAAGTCGTTCCACACAGCTCCATACTCTCAGGCGCAGATCCAGGGGGGGGTCAAGGGGTCGACGACCCCCCTTTTTCTGGAGACTTACCTGTGTGTGTGTGTCCAGTAAATAATGAATTAAGAGAGAGAAAAAAGGAGAAATAGATAGATGGGTGGGGATGCTGGGATATAGCTCTTTAATTTTGCTTTCCAAGAATAGATCAAAACAAAGAGCTGGATCCACCCCTGCATACTCAAGGATTATCCACGATTCTTGGCCTGTTGAGAAAGGAGCATCTACATTTTTAATGGTTGGAATAGACAGAGTCTCAGAAATTGTTTGGCTGATTTTCATTTCATTTTAGCGGATTTTAATAAATTTATAGATGATTTAAGATTGCTATTTAAGCTTTTGAATATCTCTGGGTGAGGAAGGACAGAAATCCGCAAACCACTAATCTATATATAAATTTGGCTTGTCTGTTTGTTTGTCTGTTTGTATCCAATAAACGTCAAAACGGCTAAACCGATCGGGCCCAAATTTTTTGTGGGACATCACGTGACCACAGGGAAGGTTTATGAATGATCAAAATTTCAAATATTTGTCTCCATCAAAATTCGATCTTCATTAAATTTTTGAAAATTTTGAAAATCCACGAAATTTTTTGTGAAAATCATCGAATTATTTTTGTTTTGTTTTACGATGTACACAAAGAGAACATGTTCACAATTAATTTAGAAGATGGGCGCGAAGCGCCCTATAAGGCTAGTTTTGTGAAAAATTTAAATTCTTGAAAATCCGCGAATTTTTTTTTAAAAATCCGCAAAATTTTTTGTTCTTCTTCTACATTTAAATTTGGCTTGTCTGTCTGTTTGTTTGTCTGTCTGTTTCTTTGTATCCAATAAATGTAAAAACGGCTGAACCGATCGGGCCCAAATTATTTGTGAGACATCACGTGACCACAGGGAAGGTTTATGAGTGATCAAAATTTCAAATATTTGTCTCCATCAAAATTCGATCTTCATTAAATTTTTGAAAATTTGGAAAATCCACGATTTTTTGTGAAAATCCGCGAATTATTTTTGTTTTGTTTTACGATGTACACAAAGAGAACATGTTCACAATTAATTTAGAAGGTGGGCGCTTGGCTAGTCTATATGAATTTGTCTTGTCTGTCTGTTTGTTTGTTTGTCTGTTTGTTTGTATCCAATAAACGTCAAAACGGCTGAACTGATCGGGCCCAAATTTTTTGTGGGACATCACGTGACCACAGGGAAGGTTTATGAATGATAAAAATTTAAAGGTTTTTAATTTTGTAAAAAAAAAAATTCTTGAAAATCCGCAAATTTTTTTTTTTAAATCCGCAAAATTTGTTTCTTCTTTGTTTTGAAATGTAAACAAAAAGAACATGTTCACAATTTAAATAGAAGATGGGCGCGAAGCGCCCTCAAAGTCTAGAAAGAAGGGCGCGAAGCGCCTTGAATTTCTAGTTTTAAAATTAATTTGAATAGAAGCCTAGAAAGAAGGGCGCGAAGCGCCTTGAATTTCTAGTATTGTAAATACTTGCTTACTAAAACAAAAATTCTAAAATTTAGTTTTCTTTGTATTCTGGTTTGAACCATGACAAAAGTTACTAACATTATAATTATATTAAATTCAACTTTTAGAATTTAAAATTAAAACTTTTAGAAAAATAATTATTGATAATTATTTTGTTCCCGCATTTTTTTCTTTGCTTGATCAAGATTAAAAAGAGAAAAAAAGTACAATCAGTTAAAAAAATAAACAATCAGATCAAATTTCTGAATAAGTTTGCTTCAATTAAATCTTGTTTTTATTGTTCTATTTTACATTAGTGAGCCTGCTACAGCACTGCTATGAACGGAATATTCTATCTTTCCTTGATTCTATTTGGTAACTTTTTCTTTTATCATTTCAATTCAAAATATACTTTTTGTTAAATCTCGATGAAATTTTTGTTTGAAAAGTGAAGAGTGAAAGGTAGATTGATTGATAGATAAATGTATAGATAGTAATTTATTGTTCAATCAAAAAAAACAGATAAACATCCTCATCATACACAATATTTCATGAACCAATCTATATGTATATATATGTATAGATCGATAGATAGATAAATAGATAAATAGATAGACACAATGATAGATACATAAATAGATAAATAGATAGACACAATGATAGATACATAAATGAAAGGATAAATTGATGGATAGGCAGCCTAAAAAGGATGAATAAAAGGATGCATTTTGGATTGATTATTAGATGGTTAAATATATATAGATTAATTGATAACTAAGAAAGACTAAGTTCTCTTCAGATATCTAAATATTTTAATGATTTTTGGTATGGTGCGGGCCCTATTAAAGGCTCTAAATTTAACAAAGAACAATTTTTATTTTTTGACCGTTGAGTAAAAACGCATATTTGAATGGCACCAATCAATTCAAGATTTTTTTTTGGCGAAAAATTGGATTTTTCTGAAAAAAACTTCAACTTGGAAATAAGATAACTTATAAAGATGTTGAGATTTATTAGACCCGCTCAAATGAAACCTTTATGTATCTAGCAAAAAAAGATATTTTTTTACATTTACCAATAATCTTTAATGTGTAAGCTGAAACAAATGTCGTCAGTTTGGCTAATCAAAACTATAATCGACACAGGCTACTTGGACTGAAATTTGAGATTTTTTTTCTGCAAATATCTTAACAAAGACAGTAAAAAAGGGGTAGCAGAGCCTTTTTAAAATTTTTTGTTTAAAGTTCCCTTTTTAAAGGACTTTTCATAAAAGGTCGGATATATTTTCACATTTTACTCCAAAACCCTGGGAGCACTCCAAACCCCTGGGAGCAGCCACCCCTCCCTCATAGAACTAATTGATTGAATTATATACATCACTGCATATAGAAAGATGTGAAACGTACCAACATGTTTTGGTATCCCCCGAACCAGAGAGTAAAATGGAAATAAGCTTGCTAAAGAAAGCATAAATGCGAAAGAAAAATGTCTTGGTTTTAGTGGCTGAGACCTGAAACGTATTATTTCAATAATGTTTTTGCTACTCCTCTTGATTATTAGTCCTGAAACTCCTGATTTTAGAAAATATCTAAAAAGATTTTATTGAATTTGTATCTTCACAAATTAAAGCTTAAATATTTTCTTTTATAGAAACTAGAAACAATAATTAAATAAATAAATCAATGTTTGAATGACGCAGAGAGCAAGACATATTAAATCAATTTATTTTATAGATTAATTTTTTCTGTAAAATACGTTTTTCTCAATTAAATTCATTGATCCTGGTTTAGGATTTTCTTTTGGTGCGTCACAAGAAGAATTATTCTTTAATTTGTTTCTTTTGCATGATTTCAAGTTCAAAAGAAAAGTAATCATATAATATTATGAATAGAATTATATTCTTTACAGCTGTGCAAAGTGTAAGTAAAATATTCTAATATTTTAGGAAAATATTAATTGTAGCAATATATTTTCTTTTATAAAATTAACACTTTTCCTCACTTCCATTTGATAAACTAAGAGCATAAAAACATGTTTTGTATAAACTGAAATTTTCATTTAATCTTTAGATCAATGCAAGAAAACGTATGGATATATGGATTAATAAAAGTTTGAGATTAATTTCTCTGTAATCTACTAGATTAAGACTTTATTAAAGTTTAGAAGTAAGATTTACCCTATTTCCCTCCCATGCATATGGGATTAAATAAAAGATATGAACAGCAAATTATAGAAACGTTTGAAGTATTATATCTATATTATGTTTATTCATAGAAAAATATGTCTCCTTGATTCTGTGAAAACAAGATTTTTTCTTAAACGGGAGAATAATTGATGAAGAATTTATAGAAATATTTTAGAATTTTGTAAATAAATTCTTATGTTTAGTGAATGGTATCAGCGGTGGCTATGTTGATATGACAGGAGCACCAGTTGCGAATGCAACCGAAGATGCTGCTGCAAATGCAACAGCTCCTGCAGATCCAGCTGGAAATTCAACAGCACCTGCCGCTCCTACTGCTGCTAACTCAACGGTAGATGCAGCTCCTGAAGATGCTAAACCTAATAACGCAACTGCTGATGCTGCTGGAGCTGGCAATGCAACAGCTGATGCTGCTGGAGCTGCCAATAAAACAGGGAATGCTGGAGCTGCTAATGCAACAGCTGATGCTGGAGCTGGTAACGCAACAGCTGACAGTGGAGCAGCAAACGCAACATTATATGCTGGAGCCGGAGCAGATAATGCTACTGCTGATGCAGGAGGAGCAAATGCAACAGCTACTGCTGGAGGAGCAAATAAAACAGCTGATGCCGGAGCTAAAAATGCAACAACAGCTACAGCAACTAACGAAACTGATGCTGCTCCAACTGCTCCAGCTTCTCCAGCTGCTCCAGCTGCTCCTGAAGATGCTGCTGCTTCTGAGGATAGTGGTGAATCTTCTGAAGGTGCAGAATCTTCTGAAGCCGCTGAAGCAGCTGAGGCTGTGGAAGCTGCCACAGCTGCTGAAACTGGTGGGAAAGAAGCAAAGCCCAAAGGCTATGCAAGTAAAGGAAAGCATGGGAAAGCAGCTGCGAGAAGAAGACGATTTTAAACAGATTGTAGGTTAATGCACTAATGAATAAACAGAGAATGATCGAATTATCCATCACTATTTTTACTGAAGCTGGATTATTCATGTAAAACACATGCCAACTTTAGAGTTCCATCTATTAATTAAGGGGGCTGGCCGTTTTTCCCCAAGCTGATTCTGTTTCAGAACTGAGTCTTGAAAAATAATAAGCAAAAATAACTGAGGCTGCCCGTGAAATCTTTTTTTCCAGACTCGTAGATTTTTCCCACAGATCATCTCATTCATCTTGACGTGGACACAGGTAACGGGGTGGATTTTTGTTTGAAATACTGCTGTTTGAACTATTGGTCGTTTAAACTACATTTGGTCGTTTGAACTACTGACATTACGTCTCCTGTAGTTCAAATTAACACAATGCTTTATTGAATTTTTTTTTGACCATTTGAACTATTTTTTAAAACTTTATTTTTGGTCACTTGTACCATTTTTTTGGTCACTTGAACCATTTTTTGTTCATTTAAACTATGTTTTTGTTCATTTGAACTATATTTTGATCTGTTCATTCGAATATTTTTCAGCTAAAGGGTGTCCCCAAAAACATGGGAATTCAGTGACGAATTCGATATCGTCTTTGTTATGAATTGGCATTGTAATACCTAATTTCAAAAGCAATAATATTATTATGTCTGCCAGAGTTTATTTTATGAAAAGGGTAAAAGACTGTAAAGATGTGTCTATAATGTCTCCGCAAGATGAACAGTGAAGACGGACAAGTTTACTCTGTTTGTATACTGCAATTTTCTTGTTTTACTAAGTACAACCGTTTGCAGTCAAAACATAAACAATCAAATGTGAACATAGCAGACGAAACTCTTAGAGATTACAGCTTTCTCAGTAGGTATCACTTTACTAGCTAAATCAAAGAATTATTTAAAAAGACGATATTGAATTCGTACCTAAATTCCCATGTTTATTGCGACACCCTGTATGAACATATTGTTGAAATGAACATAAGAATAGTTTAAATGAGAATGAAACAAAGTCGTTTGAACCATTGGTCGTTTGAATTACTTTGCACGTGGTTCCATGTGCAGTTTATTTAGTTCAAACGACCAATATTTCAAACAAACAATAGTTCAAAGCGCAGTAGTTCGAACCAAAGTGAATAATTACTAAAGTGGAACAGACTAAGGCAACGACGACAGGTTGGATCATAAGGTTTTATTTGGTTTGGAAATAATTGCATGAATAGATTTCTTTGGAAAGTAAAGACTAAAAAAATAGATTAAGGACCCAGCTCAGCTAGAACTTCAAAATTTTCATAATCAAAAATAATTTTTTTTGTATGTTTGTATGTGTTTTTATGCAAATACTATAAAGTCGCTTAATAAATGCATTGATTTTGCCTGGCTTGCACTCTTAATTCTTCCGTACAGACCAATTTATATATATGTATTATTTTTAAGTACTTGGGACATAAAATGTCGTCTTCCACTTTACTTAATCACTTTGATTTCAAACAGGATAACAACCTTGTCAAAGGAATGTCATAAACTCACAGAGAAAAGACATTTGTTTATGTGACATATTATGTGATATCTTTTTACATTCAGAAAACTGCTGATCTGATTGGAACCAAAATTGTGCTTGAAGAAAAGGTTATCGAAATGATAGAACTGATGGCGATTTCTACATTATTTAAAAATCCATACTTGTAACCAGATAATCTGCGACCTTTTTTCAGTACAACAATAAAATTGCGGTAATCAAACTAGCAGTTAAAAGCTCCGTGCGCCCTACAAGCCATGGTTTATATTTATATTTGTCTTGTAAATTACAATCGTTTACAAATAACAAAATTTTGTTAAAAAAGAAGACGACTTTCACTTGAACCCTTTCTGGTTACTAATATACGACTATTCGAAATATACTATATCAAACACAATCAGACATTTTTTTCATGAAAATATGAATGACATTTTGAATGTTGCATTTCATATTGCTTATTTAACCCGAACTAAATTAGACAGTTACAGTGTATTACGTACTGGCATTATCAATTCTTTGATAATTATGTCTTCTCTTGAATAGTCTCATGGTCGGTGTTTATTTCAATACAATGAAGATGACTTGTATAATTAAGTTTTGATTTCTAACAACCTTTTTCGAATTATACACGTTTATAAGTAAATGAATAGAAGTTGTTAAATGACAGTTTCTCTTTGTTTCCATGTTTTTGTGCATCCAGGCTGTTTGAAAGCTTCACGGTTAGTACCAAAAGAGTGTGTGTAAGTGATAACAAACCAAAGGTGTGTACTGTGTCTATAGTACATAAGAATCTCGGTATTTGTACAGTCTAGGAGAGTACATTTATTTATTGTTAATTGTTTACTTAAAAATAAGTTTAATATACATGTAATATATTATTTATATATTTAAGTCAACACTATAAGCAACATTTGTATGCAAAGAATGTAATTTTGATTAAAGTTTACAATAAACTACTCGTTATTCAAGTTTAATTATAACTGACGACATTGTTCTGTAATTTCCTTGTTGTGTGTCTGTACCAAAAGAGTGTGGTGTGTGTGCTAAAAATTTCAACCAGCCATGGAAACCAGTACAGTACAAATACAGACTATATATGGCTAAATGGGCCTGTACGGCAAATGAATGATCCCAGCTTAGTAAAATTTATGCGGCTTATTAGAAATAAAAAATTGAAATCGAAAGTCGTCTTAATTGTATAGATAAATTCGACGACGACTGTAGTATTCTAACCCAATGCAATTCCGTAGTACTTTTTAGCCCCAAAATCCTCAACTTCTGTTAATTTAAAGTAATAAATATTACTATCTCTCCCTCCTTCCCCTCTCCCCTCTTAAATATGCTATTTTAAGACATATATGAGTGGTTGAGCTCAAAAGGGGCCTCGAGGTAGGTTTAAGGTTGGTAATCCCATGCACTGAAGAGTTGATAATGCTCGAAAGCTGGTTGATGTCCTCTTTCTCCACTACTAATCCATAGTCGACAGTGCACTATGAAGCTTATTTCTAATCGAAAATAAGTACGGGTTAACAATAAATCGTTTAAATATTTAATTGTGAACAATATTTGATTTTTAAAGTTTCTTACTATTTGCTGGTAGAGGCAGAAATTAAGGGGTCTAGTGATCAGAATAAAACGATTATTACTTCTGAAAAAATGAATATCCGTTTGGTTACAAAGATTTGTTTATTATAGCAATAATCACGGATTTTAAACATTTACTGTATTAAAACCTTGTTTCACTTTTCACGAGTTGCGTCTGTTTGTCGGAGAAAAATGTTGGGTTTGGCTCCGGGGTATGATTTGGGTTAAGACGACATTTTACGGAGAAAGGTTGTAGGTTTATAGTCTACATGAGGTAATGTTACATCGTTTATACGCAACTCCGTACTGAACTTCCGACCAACTAACTTTCCGACCTACGGCAATATTATTTGAGGGTTAGGTTAGGCTAAGACCATTTCTGGGCCGAGCGCTGCGGCTAGGACAGGCTAGGGGGCCGAGCGCCGCGGCTAGGACAGGCTAGGGGGCCGGGCGCTGCGGCCAGAAGTCCATACAGCAGCTGTAAAACCACGTGCTAGTAGGTCGGATGTGTAGTATAGCGGATTTGGCGTAGGTCAGAAGTGGAGTATAGCGGATTTGCGTAGGTCGAAAAATACACCACCCTACATGAGGAACATGAGTATAGTAACTATAGTAGTAAGTATTCTAGCAAACTAAAATAAAATAGTTAAATGTTTAGATTTAGATAAATGGAAGCGTACTTATTTAGATTATTTCTGGCGAAAACCTTATGCCTCATAAATAAACAGGGTTACTCTCAAAGGATAAGACTTAAGCGACGACTGACAGGAATTAATTTTGTATGTTTTTTATTTATGATTCTCTGCAATAATGTACTTTTTCCCCTTCTTTGACAAATCATTGGATAAGCCATTAAAAGATTAAATTTAAGCAGAAAACTTAATTGAAACTGGCATCGTAATATCATATATATCGTCGTTTTTACATTCTCATCCTTTGTGGGTGACCCTGTATGCTTCATAAGACGTCTAATTAGATAAATATAAATTCCGTTGAGGAAAGTTGAAATAATGTATCAGCATTTCATTGAAATGCTGTTCTAGTTCTAATAGGCCCAGATCAGAACAAATCTGTTCTACACAGATAGAATAAGAGGTCTAGAGTATAATTCAAAGATTGTATAGATTACACAGATAGAACAAGAGAACTAGAGTAGAATTCAAGGATTGTATAGATTACACAGATAGAACAAGAGGCCTAGAGTAGAATTCAAGGATTGTATAGATTACACAGATAGAACAAGAGAACTAGGAGTAGAATTCAAGGAGTGTATAGATTACACAGATAGAACAAGAGGTCTAGAGTAGAATTTAGGGATTGTATAGATTGCACAGAAAGAACAAGAGGTCTGGAGTAGAATTCAGGGATAGTATAGATTACACAGATAAAACAAGAGGTCTAGAGTAGAATTCAAGGATTGTATAGATTACGCAGATAGAACAAGAGGTCTAGAGTAGAATTCAAGGATTGTATAGATTACACAGATAGAAAAAGAGGTATAGAGTAGAATTCAAGGATTGTATAGATTACACAGATAGAACAAGAGGTCTAGGAGTAGAATTCAAGGATTGTATAGATTACACAGATAGAACAAGAGGTTTAGAAGAGAATTCAGTGATAGTATAGATTACACAGATAAAAGAAGAGGTCTAGGAGTATATTGAATTATGAAAACGACTTTGTACCCCCATAACTCCATATCTAGTTTTGAATTTAATCCTAAAAATTAAAGGAGCTAACTTGTTTGCATATTTTAAAACTTTTAACACATGTATATTTTCAAATCAGTAGTTTTCAGAATTAGAAAACCTGAATTATATTTATAAACGATTTAATTCAAAAATGTAATAAAAAATAAGCTATGCGTAATCCACCACAATTTATAGGAAACATCAATGCCCTGCCATAAACTGATTTTACTTATACTTGTTTGTTTTTCTCTAAAAAATATGCTGTCTAGCTAAAACAAATCTTCAATATTGTTAGTTTGTGCCAACAGTTTCACAATAATATGTTAACAATGAAGTTTATGAATAAAAACCAAATTGATATGATATCACGATCTAATCCAATCAATTTTTTGATGAAAGAAACTCTTCAGGCGGTTCACGCCAGAAACTTTTTACGTTTAATTCTTCTTAGTACTTTCTCAACCAAACTACAGGGAACCAACCTCTTTATCAACAGAACTAAAGGGAACCAACCTCTTTCTCAACCGAACTACAAGGAAGCAACCTCTTCATCATCCGAACTACATGGAAACCCACATCTTTATCGGCAAAACTACAGGTAAACTCACCTCTTTATCAACCGAGCTACATGGAAACAAACCTCTTTATCACAAAAAGTATAGTAAAAATTTAATACTAATAATCCCCGGCTCACCCGTACCAAAGCCCTGTGACGCATAAACGAAAGTTGTCTTTATGGGTTTAAAAAGTTTAAGGGTGGAATGAAGGGGGTTTAAAACCAGTTTGAGAAAGATAGAGGCATAAAACTTGAGGCTTTGTGACTGTGAGGGTCGGAAAAACCTTTGCCCCCCCCCCCCCTCATGTTGAGACTATAACTATCTGCAATCGAAATGTTAAAAACATTAACCTAAGAGCTTCAAAAATCAAGAATTTAAATCTGCACACATTTAAAATCTGTTATTACAGCTTTTACAACTTGATACTTTTATATATAATTCACGATTATACAGTGATAATCAGAAAACTGTAGAATAGGAGGACGACATTAAAGCAATCTTAACTAGTTATTAAATCAATCACTTATTAGGTGAAATGGGTCTGTTGACACTGCACAATTGCTGTGCCTCATGTTCATTAGATTATTTAAAGTCATAACTAATTAGAAGACTTCCTATTCTAGAGTTTTCTGGTTCTCGCTGGTGTAATTCATTTTCAACAATTTTTAAAGAGTTTTTGATTATTTACTTCTCTTATAACAGGAGAAACTCTGACTAGTAAATTAACACCTTTGCCCGTATGGTTCACATCCGCCCCCCCCCCCCCCAATCCACTGGAAAATATTATGAAAATTCCCCCATTATTCTCATGTACTTTGTATAAACAAAGCCCAAAAGCTGATCCTTGAAGAACCCCAAACCAATATTGTTTCATTAAAACATAATAATGGTTTACTAGCATGATTTCTTAAAAATACAGAACATTTCAATCTACGTTTTACAGTTGTTCCATTTTCTTTAAGAATTAGTTCAGTTTTAAACAAGCAATACAAGATAAAACATGGAAAAGACGAATTATACTAAATAAAAATAGATGAATTAAGTCACATTTTCTCAAACATAAATTTTTCCAATATCAAAATCTTTGCAACCTGATGGTGTAAAAAATTTTAAATTTTAAAATTATAATATTATCTATTCAACAGAATTCATAATTTGAAATATCTAAGATCTACGACATTTGGTTGTAAAGATATAGAAATTCGAAAATCAGAGTTTGTGGCAAAGACTCAACTCCTTTGCTGTATAAATAATATTTCATTGTTTAAGACGTTGATGAGCTTTTTAAATTTTGGTCCACAGTTTCAGCACCTTAAACAGACAAGAAGGTTACAATTTTTCCTTAATTCGGTTTTATTTAATAGTTTCAAACTAGTGTTTCGTCCTGCGAAGTATAAAATAATAATCTATTCAATTTTCTTAATGGACAAACCCCTTGAATTAGAAATAATCAACAAGTTTTCCTTGTAGGCTTAATTTCAATTAACCATAAAAAAAAGTTCTGTCAATCAGTCGTCAGATCTAACAAAGGTGTTTCTTGATAGACATGTATAATCATGATAATCAGATTAGACTAAGTGATTTAAATGGACCATTATTGACCTTTTTTCCCAGTATATCACGCATATTATTTCAAGATTTATATTTTATATTTTCGAAGATTTGCGTGGGAGCCAAATATAGCTCCAAGATTTTAATAATTTAGTTAATCAAGTCCAGCTAAAGAATATGCTTAATGCTCTTTTGATTTTTTAATTGGCCCTTTGCCTTTATAAGGGGGTAAAATGTAAATTAAGTATATTTGAACGGTGTTAAAAGTTAAATTAGATCAAATATGCGGGAGATACAAAATGGCTGCGCCCTTGGCTAAAGATTACGCGGGAAAAACATGAAACAAGTTGCGGCAAAAAGCGTGCGAAAATGGATACTTAAATTTGGTACACAGAACTTAAATAAAGACTTAAGTGGATGACACAGATAGGTTGGGGATTTTAAAGCTTAGCTACAAAACACAGGAAGCAAATACTTAGCAACATAGTTAGGTGGACAGTGGTGCAATATTTTAAAAATATTACTTTATTTAAATTAAATGATTAAATTTTTTATTCTTTGTGAAACATAATGTCTAACTCATTATATCATGTTCTTTTTAATCACTTATTTGTTTATTTTATAATTATGTAAGTTATAATTCTTTTCCACAGGCCGGGTGCTATTAATAACACAAGTCGTATTAATGTACACAACAGTGGTTCTTGTAGTTAACATGGCTATTTTTTGAATAAATCAATTGACAAATTTATAAAACAGAAAATAAGCAATTTTTTAGAGAGAAATGAAATAAAATTGTAATTGAATTTTGAAAAAAAATTGACTCGGAATCTTTTGTAAAAATAGACTGTATGTACATAGGCTGTATAAAGCAGGAAACTAAGGGTAAAGACTGGAGACTGGAGAGTCTATGTAAATCAGTCTGCCCGTTTTATGGAAATGGATTATAATTTAGAATGTTTGTTCCTCCCTTCACGTGACTTGTCAATATATGTCAGTGTGTGTGTTCTGAAAAGAGTTCTTGTTAAAGGATTTATTTTATATTATTTTGTATTTATGAACAGTTTTGCCTTGTCACTAATATCTCAGATTTGGGTTGGGTTTTAAACAAGATTTAATACAGGGTGCTACAGAATACCTGATGTTCTGGAATCATGGATCAACTAATGTTCCGTGTCTGGAATACAAGGGTGTTATACAGAGCACAGGGTACTGGATGTTCCAGATTACAAGATGTTCCGAAATAGAAGATGCTCCAAAATATAGGATGTTCCAGAATACATGATTTTTTAGAATACAGGATGTTCCAGAATACAGGATGTACCGGAATAGAAGATATTCCATAATACAGAAAGTTCCAGAATATAGGATGTTCCAGAATGCATGATGTTCCAGAATATAGAATGTTCCTGAATACAGGATGTTTCATAATAGAGGTTGTTCCAGAGAAAAGGGTGCTTCAGAATACAGGTTATAACAAAATACAGGGTTCTACACAATTCAGGATGTTCCATAGTATAGAATGTACCAGAATTCAGGATGTTCCAGAATTTAGGATGTTCCATAATAGTGGATAATTCAGTATACAGGATGTTCCAGATTGCAGGTTGTTCCAGAATACAGAAAGTTCAGAATACAGGATGTTTCAGAAAAGAGGATTTTCCGGAATAGAGGATGTTTCAGAAGACAGGATGTTCCAAAATATGGAATGTGGCAGAGTTCCAGATTTCCCAGAAAAAATTGGATGTTCCAGAGTTTTGGCTGTTTCTGAAGAAGTTTATAATTGTATTTATTATACTTTATACTTCTGTTTCTGAAGAGGTTTATAATTGTATTTATTATACTTTATATTTCTGTTTCTGAAGAGGTTTATAATTGTATTTATTATACTTTATATTTCTGTTTCTGAAGAGGTTTATGATTGTATTTATTATACTTTATATTTCTCTGCTTGATTAAGCACGTAATGAACCAACAGCAATTATATTAAAATCATATCAATAAAGACGTAATAATTGAGTCAATGATCTGCATAATTCCAGGCTAATATTGAATAAAAATAATAATTTGAAAATCATGATTTTAATAAATATTAAATCAGAAAACCATAAACCATCAGAAAACCAATATAAATAAAATAAAATATTTAAAAGAGTTAATTAGAGTCTAATCCGAAGAATACAAGGCTAATTTTGTTAATTTCTTTTATTTTTTTCTTCACATTTCTAGTGATGTATATATAGATGATATATATATATATTGCTGATTAATTGTTTGAACAATATAAAAATATGAAAATGACAAACACACCTGTGTGGTTAACGAACATACCCTAGGCTTTTCCGATTCAGTTCTTCCGGGTTTTTAATCGAAATCTTTCGGAAATTTGGCATTTTTTATGATATTTCTAAAACCAATAATCGAGACAAATTTTCAAAATTCTTGATTAAATTTTTTTGATTTATCATCATTTTATTTTGTCAATTGTCATTCGATCCCCCGGCCGGACAGTTTCTCCTGAAAACTGTAATTCTTGAAATAGTTTTCATGTGTTCGAGTGAATCCTGTAGCCTTCGGTCATTTTAGAGAAATAAAAAACACTTTCTTTATAAAACATTCATTTATTATTTTATTTAATGAACTGAGGAAACCTTTAGTTCTAGGAAACTAAATTCATGTTTTCACTCTACACAAAATAATCTCTTTTGATTGCGCCTTAAGCTCCCTCCCTCCACACCACCCTCTCCCTTCCTTCCCTCTCCCTCTCATCTTCCCCCTCCTCAACAACTTTACCTTCTATCTCCAAGAGTAACCACTCCCCCATGTAGGTTTTATGTACAGAGTAACCAGCCCCTATCTAGGTACTTTACACAGGGTAACCCCTCCCCCATCTAGGTACTTTACACAAAGTAACCACCCCCTATCTAGGTTTTACAAATATATCAATCACTCCCCTAACTTACTCATAATTAGAACCCCCAAACCTGTCCACTATTTTCCATTGCTCCCTTATCCCCAAAATTCTTGAACGTGCATTACTCTTCGACAGAATTTAATTCCCTTATCAGGATTGTTGAAAAGAAGTGTTCCTCCCCCTCATTCTTTAACGATCACTGCCCCCTCCCCTCCATAAAATTATAAAATTACCCTCAAAAAGTCCTACAGTTACTTTCCATTCTTAGCAACCTCGTCAGTCCCCCCCCCACCTCTACATCCTTCATTTCACTTCCTTCATTTTACTTCCCCCCCCCTTCTACATCCTTCATTTCACTTCCTTTTCTTGTCTTCATTACTCTCCTTCTAGCTTTTCTTCCTTCCTTGTTCCTCTAAACCACAAACCATTTCTCTCTGCCTCACATAAACAACCCTTAACTCCATCTTCTATATGATAGTCTGGGTGTCTGTCTGTTTGGTGTTTGTTTGTATCCAATGAATTAAACACGGCTGAACCGAACAATAACATGAGCCCAGGGAAAGTTTATGGCTGATTCAAGAATGTCTAGATATACTTTTTTTGAAAATGCCAAAATTTAAACAGACAAATTTGAGAACGTTTAATAATGGCGACTTTCAGGGTTCAAAGCTAAATTGGTAAGAGGAAGTTGATGGCTAAAAAAATATTTTTGGATTGTCGGTTTGGTAATTGCTAAATTATTTGAATTTTGTTATAATTATGTAATAATGCTGATACTTTTTTTACTACTTATCATTTTTTATTTCCTTATTCATTATTTACTTTACCAATTCGTGTCACTTGGCCTTCCAATTTTTTTTATTGTTATTGTATACAGGAAACGTATATGGTTGGTAGGATCTCCTTATCTTTATTTGAATATTCAATCAGTAAAAGATTTAAATATATATACGGGCTGCTACAGGAGACCTTAGTGCAAGGAGAATGGGTTTTTACGATACTGTTTCTGCTCCGTTAAGGTCACTGGGAACCAAAATCACTTGTGAGTAGTTTTAAAGAGAGACCAGCTCTATAAACGAATAATTACCAGATACATGTAGATATAAAATGGACAAATATTCTGTGTTTAAATGATTAGGTAGATATAAATATTTACAGTATTTATTTGAACCGTTACATCCAATTTTGTGAATACAAGTTTACCCACAAAGAATGAGACCTTAATGACGACCTAAAAAATATCCAAAAACCTAAATCTGATGGTTGAGATGGATCTTTAAGTCAGTGAAGATACAGCTAGTAAGAACAAACCGTTAAAGAATTATAATTATAAAGGTTGAAAAGGTTGCAAAGTCATGTCAGTATTTCTCCATTGAGATGTATAAATATCTGTGTGCGTCTCAAATGCTAGATTATTTTAAAGTCTTATCCTTTGTGAAAAACCCTGTATATATTGTAATCCTGACCAGTGACCAGTTCTCTACTCAAGATATGATTCTTATGAATGTGTAGATATTTATCTAGAATTTATGATGTGTGAACTGTGAATGTTGTGTACACTGCAATGTTTTCCTTTATCTGTTAGTTCATCTATCAATTTAACTGGCTTCTCTATCTGTTAGTTCATCTGTCGGTTTATCAGGCTTCTCTATCTGTTAGTTTATCTGTTAGTTCAACTGTCAGTTTATTAGGCTTCTCTATCTGTTAGTTTATCTGTTAGTTCATCTATCAATTTATCTCGCTTCTCTATCTGTTAGTTTATCTGTCAGTTTATTAGACTTCTCTATCTGTTAGTTTATCTGCCAGTTTATTAGACTTCTCTATCTGTTATTTCATCTGTTAGTTCATCTGTTAGTTCATGTGTCAGTTTATTAGGCTTCTCTATCTGTTAGTTTATCTGTTAGTTCATCTGTCAGTTTATTAGGCTTCTCTATCTGTTAGTTTATCTCTTAGTTCATCTGTCAGTTTATCAGGCTTCTCTATCTGTTAGTTTATCTGTCAGTTTATTATACTTCTCTATCTATTAGTTTATCTGTCAGTTTATTAGACTTCTCTATCTGTTAGTTCATCAGTTAGTTCATCTGTCATTTTTTTAGGCTTCTCTATCTGTTAGTTTATCCGTCAGTTTATCAGTTTATTAGACTTCTCTATCTGTTAGTTCATCTGTTAGTTCATCTGTCAGTTTATTAGGCTTCTCTATCTATTAGTTCATCTGTCAGTTTATTATTAGGCTTCTCTATCTGTTAGTTTATCGGGCTTCTCTATCTGTTAGTTCATCTGTTAGTTTATCGAGCTTCTCTATCTGTTAGTTCATCTGTTAGTTTATCGGGCTTCTCTATCTGTTAGTTCATCTATAGTTAAAAAAATTTAAAAGAAAAGTTCACGTGACTAAGAACTAGTAGAATAAGAAACAAGGTCAAATTTTAACAAAAATTTACTGTCACGACTTTGGGACACCGTAACCCCTCTAGTTTCAATTTAACACTTAATCCAGTAAAATATTGAAAATGATATTTACATTCATTTTTATTTTTAAGGTTCCGCATTTTTCATGTCGTATTAATTTTGAAAAAAAAAATGATGAGGAGTTGGGGAGGAACTTAGGAGGGGGGGGAGGGGGTAGATAAGAGGAGGAGGGTGCCGTCTGGCTGGGTGGAGAAGGGGGG